>NW_026883081.1:0-42500 GCF_032173495.1 Musca vetustissima
GGCACGATAATAAAAAAAATAACGCAATTAACAAATGCCTTATAATGCGATATTTACATATAAAAATATCTAACAGGTTGTTTTGTTTATTTGAGATTTTTTACTATTTTATTTAATAACTTGCATAATTTGCAAATATGAATAGAACATTTTTTGTACAGGTTTTTATCAACCGATTAAACATATATGCACATATGCATATAATTTGAATTCTCTTGGGACGTTTGAGATCTACGGGCCGATCTGCGTCGACGGCTAATATCGGCGTCGAATGAACCACGAGCTCTACAATTTATACGCGGACATCGACATAGTCAGTCGTATTGAGCTGCAGCGACTACGGTGGCTAGGCCATGTTGTGCGGATGAATGAGAATGCCCCAGCTTAAAAGGCATATAAAAACGAGCCTACTGATGGTTCCGTAGAAGGGGAAGAGATCATGGTTCGGGGGGTCAAGTTTGATTTGGTTGTAAAAAATCGGTATAAACATCTTAACTAGATAGACCCAATAAACGTACATAGTATATCTAGTAGTACTTCTTAGTTATAGTTTGTGACGCGCAAATGACCAAACATAAACAATCGAGTATATTTCATATGTATATTTTGTAATTTACTACCATTGCAGACGCATAAATACATCGGCGAAATGTCAATGGAAATGAAAATGGTGCATTAAACTACGCTCAAGTTAACAACAAGGAACTAATGTCCTTAGAGTTGTGTGGATGTCCATTTCAAACAATCGTATAGAATACCCGACATTTGGTTTTTAATCTTCTTTAGAGGTACTTTCAAAATGTATGTAAAATATCAAAAAACAAAAATTGCGGAAGAGATACTTTACAAAATATTTTAAAATTATTACCTATTAGAGTAAGAGTCCAGTTTATGCGCTTTAGCTGACTACACCATTGCAGATTTTTAAATAGTATTTCTATCGACATACACATTTTTCACATGTTCCTCAAAACATATCAAATGTAGTTCGAGAATTCCATTTGTAATTCACAACATATAATTTGCAATTCGAGAATTCCATTTGCAAATCATAACATATCAGTTGTAATTCGAGAATTACATTTGTAATTCATAGAATACCTTTCGAAATTCCATGGTATAATAATAAAAGGTAACAGCAAGTGTTGTTGTACAAAAAACAATACAACAACCACATGGAAATTTGTTGTTGTAAGTTCTACTAGTGTCAACTCATTTGACAGAAAAATGTAAACAAGCAAACAAATTATCATCAAATTATTTTTATTTTGAAAATGAAATATTTTCGAATCCTCAAAATAAAAATTGAAAAACATGAATGAAAATCTATCAAATTTATATTTCTATCGCTTACACATCTTTCCTTTAATTGAGCCATTGCCATATATATGTGTAACACATATGAAAATGCTGGGAATAGCGAGTTATTCCTTCAAGAAAGATTTGCTTCCTCAAACTTTCCCAGCAGGCAGATTGAGTAAATTGAATACGGGAGCACATTAATAAAGAACAATTTTAAATTGTATGCGTTCCCAATTTTCCTGTTGGGTGATTTTTAAAAACATAAGTTGTCAAATTCATATCGACACTAGCATTACGTTGGAATCAAATCAGCTGGGATTTGCTGTAACCTTTTATAATTGTACCATGTCGAAATTCATAAAATTCCATTTGTAATTCATAAACTTCCATTTGAAAATCTAAGTATTGCATTTGAAATTCATAAAATTCCACATTAATAACATTCCATTTGAAGTTTAAATAATTCCATTTGAAATTCTCAACATTTGATTTGAAATACATAACATTCCATTTGTTTTTCATAAAATTTAATTTTAAATTCGAAAAATATTATTGGCAACACACAAGGAATATGTATGAATTTGAAATGAATTGTTATGAATTACAACTGAAATTTTACGAATTACAAGTGAAATATTATGAATTTCAAAGTGGATTCTTTGAATTTCAAATTGAATGCTTTGAATTTCAAATGAAACTCTACGAAATTCAAATAGAAATATTCGACATTCAAAGGAAATTTTTTAAATTTCAAATGAAATTTTTTGAATTTCATACGAAAAGTTTAAAATTATAAATGAAACGTTGTGAATTACAAATTACATAATGGTGTACACCTTTTTCAAATGTTATTCAAAAAATTTCAATTGCAATTCGAGAATTTTTATTTGTAATTCGAAAATTCAATTTGCAATTCATAACATTTCAGTTGTAATTCGAGTATTTAATCGGCAATTCACAACAATTCATTTGTAATTTTAAACTTTTCATATGTAATTCAAAAAATTCTGATTTTTTAAGAATTTCATTTGTAATTTGTATATTTTTATTTGAAATTCAATGAATTCTATTTGAAATTCATAAAATTTTACTTGTAAATCAAAATATTTCAGTTGTAATTCGTAAAAATTCATTTGAAATTCTTAAAATTTTATTTCAAATTCGAATAAAATAAATAAATTGAATAATAAGTGGGGTAGAATTTTTTTATGTAGTGAAAAATAGTATTAACAAGTGAAAAAGCGGTAAGTTCGGCCGGGCCGAACTTTGGATACCCTCCACCATAGATATATTGACAGGTACTAGAAATGAAAATATAGGGAACATACCAAAAAGTGGACCTATACCGACATTTCTAAAAACGGATTATGTAAACCATAATTAAAAATTTTAGAAAATTTTAAAGGATAATTATACTCTCAGCCTTATGGCTAATGAGGGTGTATAGACTTTAACACGGTGAAAATGTGTCTCATCGAAATATTGGTTCTAGACCCCATGTTTCTTTGGACCAAATCCGTTTCAGAAAATTTAGATTTCATCCAAACTTTGCCCATCTTATTATTTCTTCCAAGCTTAGTTCAAATTCTCGAACTTCCAATCAGGGGCTAGGTCTAAATGCGGCTATAGTTAATTATCGAACCTTACGTTCTAATTGTTTATCTCTCTATCCTCCGCAGGTGAAATGATTACAAAAGAGACTTAGAACCAAACTCAAAACGCGGAACAAATCAGATAACTATTTTAATATAAAAAAGGGGGTTATATGGGGACTACCCCAAAAAGGGGGTGAATATTAAAAATTTTTGGTAGAGAGATTTGTTACCATATGCGACTACAAATTACCAAATTGCAGCAAATTCGGTTGAAAAATGCGCTCAAGAACCCCCAAATACCGAAAATTGGGGGTACCCTTATATGGGGGCTATCCGAAAAAATGGACCAATATTCATAATTTTTGGTGGAGAGATTTGGAACCTATTAGGAACCCAATGTACCAAATTTCAGCGTATTCGGTTGAAAAACGCGCTCAAGAACCCCAAAATTCCGAAAATTGGGGGTACCCTTATATGGGGGATATCCGAAAAAATTCACATATGTTTATAATTTTTTGTGGAGAGATTTGGTACATATTAAGAACTCGAAATACTAAATTATAGCCAATTCGGTGGAAAAATACAATCAAAACCCCCAAAATACTGAAAATTAGGAGGTACCGTTATATGGGGGCTACCAGAAAAAGTGGACCTATATTTATAATTTTTTGTGGGGACATTAAGTACCCAATAAGAACCCAATGTACCAAATTTCAGCGTATTCGGTTGAAAAACGCGCCCAAGAACCTCAAAATACCGAAAATTGGGGGGTACTGTTATATGGGAGCTATGTCTAAACGTGGACCGATATATCCTATCTTCGAACTTGACCTGCCTGCAGACAAAAGACAACCCTATGCAAAATTTCAGCATCCTATCTCAATTCCTTCAGAAGATAGCGTGATTACAACAGACGGACGGACGGACGGACGGACATGGCTAGATCGTCTTAGAATTTTACCCTGATTAAGAATATACATACTTTATGGGGTCGGAAATGAATATTTCGATGAGTTACAAACGGAATGACAAAATTAATATACCCTCCATACTATGGTGGAGGGTATAAAAACAAAGTATATATATATATATATATACATATATACATGACAAATTCATAAAAGATATATATATGATATATATAAGGTCTGTCAATAATCTATATAAATTAAATTTAAATTCATACATTAAAGTTCATGATGCAAAAAAGTATAAAGTATATAAAATTATAAAATATATTACTTTAATATGTACATACATGTGTTACACATATTTTGGGTGTTTCCCATAATATTTTTCCAATTTAAAATGAAATGTTATTAATTTCAAATCAAATATTACGAATTTCAATTGAATTTATTTGAAAGTTGAATGGAATTTTATAAATTTCAAAAGGAATTTTAGTAATTTCAAATGGAGTTTTATGCATTTCCAATGGAATTTTACGAATTTTAACTGGAATTCTGCGAATTTCGAAAGGTGTTCTATGAATTACAAATGAAATTCTCAAATTACAACTGAAATGTTGTGAATTGCAAATGGAATTCTCGAATTGCAAATTGTATGTTACGAATAACAAATGGAATTCTCGAATTACATTTGATATGTTTTGAATAACATGTGAAAAAGGTGTAGATAAAAGAGTGGCGTTTGATCCTAATTAATCTACAAATTTTTCAGATGTTATTCAAAAAATTTCAATTGCAATTCGAATTTAAAATTAAATGTTATGAAAAACAAACGGAATGTTATGTATTTCAAATCAAATGTTAAGAATTTCAAATGGAATTATTTAAATTTCAACTGGATTTTTATTAATTTCAAGTGTAATTTTATGAACTTCAAATGCAAATGGAAGTTTATGAATTTCAAATGGAATTCTATGAATTTCGAATGGTATTCTATGAATTACAAATGAAATTCTCTAATTGCAACTGATATGTTATGAATTTCAAATGTAATTCTCGAATTACAAATTGTTTGTTGTGAATTACAAATGGAATTCTCGAATTACATTTGATATGTTTTGAATAACATGTGAAAAAGGTGTAGTCTATTCTGATATTGGTTTATAAACATTAAATGGTTAAATATTAAGAAAATGTTGTTGGGGATATTTGCCTGCCAGATGCGCACATTATTTGGGATATATGTCTTAATATTCATTTATGGTAAAATTGCTATGACATTCAAATTATTTAAACTCATGGTATAAATTATGAAGTTGATATAATAAAAAAAGATAAACATTATCGAGTGTTCGCCGGAAAAATTGTAATATTTAATTTGGATTTATCAAACCATTCTTATTACTTACAGCTGTAATGCTAATGGTATCTCAACACTTATACAGATACAAGTTATTTTCAAAATTAATATTAATATATGAAATTATACGTCTGTTTTAAATTTATTTAAGATTGTTGTGTTGTGTGTGCAGTAAATGTTCATCACAGAATTTTATAATTCGATTTTTTATTAGGTGCCCCAGGTATTATTACCGGGGGTAAAAGTTTCAGTTCCAAAAGGGTTTGGTACGAAAAAGTACAGGTCAAAAATAATGAGTTCGAACTCCGAACTATATATTATAGAACTATATAATTTGTCCCATATTTGGACGAACTACACCTTTTTCAAATGTTATTCAAAACATTTCAATTGCAATTCCAGAATTTCATTTGTAATTTGAGAACTCTATTTGCAATTCATAACATTTCACTTGTAATTCTAGTATGCAATTGGTAATTCACAACATTTCATTTGTAATTTTAAACTTCTATATACATATATAAAATTGGAAAAATTTTGTTTGTTTGTATGTTACCGAGAGACGCAAAAACCGCTGAACGGATGTTGATGAGATTTACACAGTATGTCATGACATGCCCTGAAAGTAACATAGGCTACATAAACTATTAAAATTCCGCGTGGATGCAGAGTTATATCATCAAAAGTAAACATACCTCAAAAATTCAGAACATGTAATATGCCGTCTTCAAAATTTATCTGAATAACGTAGGTGTAAATGCACATCATCCATACAGAAATAAGCCTGGTACGATTGGGGAAAATGCACTCCCCGTTGCACTTAAATTATTTACATGTAAGAAAATAAAAAATGTTTCGTTTCTAGATGCAAACACCGTAAACAGATTTTACTGAGATTTTCACCGCACATCATACCATCCGAGGCAAATAACATAGGCTATACAAACTTCTAAAATTCGGCGTGGATGTGGAATTATAGCATCGAAAGTAATCATAAATCTGAAATAATATTTCAATTCCATGCTTATATCTATATCTATTATATCTTAAAAAGGATTACAGATTTCAACTTCAAAATTTGTCTGAGTAACTTAGTTACAAATATGAATCATAGCTACAAAAGTTGACGATATAGAATGGGGGAAATTTACTCTCAATTGCGTTTAATTTATCTATACATAGGAAATAGAAACTATTTCGCTTAATAAACTCTTCATAAATGTCCGCAATGTTATTCCTTCCCATAGAAATAAACAGGCAAGAACAGGCAAAATTCCGCAATCACGAAGAGATATAGCATCAAAAGCATACATCTGAACTAATATTTAGTTTCTATGCATATCTATGAATATGTTGAATAAATTGGTTCATAAACATGTGTATGATACTCAAATGATTACATATCCAATCTTAAATGGCCAGGAAGTAAAAAATTGGTCCAAATTAAGAACTTACGACTCATAATTTTTGTTCGTATTACATACAGTGAGTGTAATAAGTATTTTGCCTCAATAAAAATTTGAAAAAATTCCAATTTATACGCCTAAAGCCAGCAAACTAAAGATGTAAAATGAATTATGTATAATGGAGTACGTTTGTGGACATATTTAGACCGTATTTCTGCAAGAATCACAGCGAAAGACCTATTGGTCTCGAAGATATCGGCCGAAATATATACCAACCCAAAAATGATTATCACAAAAAAGTATTTTGCTTTTTATTATCATTTTTGAAAAAATCATTATATAACACACGCTGTGTATTTTTATATTTACCATTGCGGGTAACCACATACTAAAAGCGATTTGGAGACGATTCCAATAAGCCACGGCATTTTTTCGCGAATATTTTCTCACATTTACGTTCAATACATTCTCCAGCAATTTTTCATTTAATATATGGTAATTTCTCGTCCTAATCTCAAAATGAGAGTATTAGATATGGTCGTCGCGGCTTCAAAACATCCCAAATAACTTTAGAATAATAAAAAGGAGGTTTTGCAAAATAAATCGCGAGGACAGGACCTTAAAAACTATTAAAATCAAAATCCGACAAACAAATTTTTAAAAAAAATATCGCGAAACCCCATTTTTCTGACTTTGAAAACTTTATGGTTCATTAATATTGATCTAGGAACCAATATATGAAACTACAAACAGTACATGAAGTTGCGAGAAAACATCATTCTTCGTCAAATACTATTCCGTTTTAAAAAACTGTGGTAGCTGGTGACGAATACGCAGTCAATATTTTACATCCGTTTAACACCATCAGTTGCGAATAAAATACATCAGTGAATAAACTGGTCGATCTATTTATTTTCGAAATTTGATGTATTTCTATTGCCACCAAACTATTCATATCTTAGAATCTGACCTTCTTATTGCTATTTTCATCGCATATATTGGTTCCTAGATCAATATTAATGAACCATAAAGTTTTTAAAGTCAGAAAAATGGGGTTTCGCGATATTTTTATACCCTCCACCATAGTATGGAGGTTATATTAATTTTGTCATTCCGTTTGTAACTCATCGAAATATTCATTTCCGACCCTATAAAGTATATATATTCATGATCAGGGTAAAATTCTAAGACGATCTAGCCATGTCCGTCCGTCCGTCTGTCCGTCTGTTGTAATCACGCTATCTTCCGAAGGAATTGAGATAGGATGCTGAAATTTTGCATAGGGTTGTCTTTTGTCTGCAGGCAGGTCAAGTTCGAAGATGGGATATATCGGTCCACGTTTAGACATAGCTCCCATATAACAGTACCCCCCAATTTTCGGTATTTTGAGGTTCTTGGGCGCGTTTTTCAACCGAATACGCTGAAATTTGGTACATTGGGTTCTTATTGGGTACTTAATGTCCCCACAAAAAATTATAAATATAGGTCCACTTTTTCTGGTAGCCCCCATATAACGGTACCTCCTAATTTTCAGTATTTTGGGGATTTTGATCGTATTTTTCCACCGAATTGGCTATAATTTAGTATTTCAAGTTCTTAATATGTACCAAATCTCTCCACAAAAAATTATAAATATATGTGAATTTTTTCGGATATCCCCCATATAAGGGTACCCCCCAATTTTCGGAATTTTGGGGTTCTTGAGCGCGTTTTTCAACCGAATACGCTGAAATTTGGTACATTGGGTTCTTAATAGGTTCCAAATCTCTCCACCAAAAATTATGAATATAGGTCCATTTTTTCGGATAGCCCCCATATAAGGGTACCCCCAATTTTCGGTATTTGGGGGTTCTTGAGCGCATTTTCAACCGAATTTGCTGCAATTTGGTAATTTGTAGTCGTATATGGTAACAAATCTCTCTACCAAAAATTTTTAATATTCGCCCCCTTTTTGGGGTAGTCCCCATATAACTCCTTTTTTATATTAAAATAGTTATCTGATTTGTTTGTTTCACCTGCGGAGGATAGAGAGATAAACAATTAGAACGTAAGGTTCGATAATGAACTATAGCCGCATTTAGACTTAGCCCCTGATTGGAAGTTTCAGAATTTGATCTAAGCTTGGAAGAAATAATAAGATGGGCAAAGTTCGGATGAAATCTAAACTTTCTGAAACGGATTTGGTATAAAGAAACATGGGCTCTAGAACCAATATTTCGATGAGCCATAAGGCTGAGGGTATAGTTATCCTTTAAAATTTTCTAAAATTTGTATTATGGTTTACATAATCCGTTTTTAGAAATGTCGGTATAGGTCCACTTTTTGGTATGTTCCCTATATTTTCATTTCTAGTACCTGTAAATACAACTATGGTGGAGGGTATCCAAAGTTTGGCCCGGCCGAACTTACCGCTTTTTCACTTGTTTTTTAATAATTTGTTTGTCGGATTTTGATTTAAATAGTTTTTAAGGTCCTGTCCTCGCGATTTATTTTGCAAAACCTCCTTTTTATTATTCTAAAGTTATTTGGGATGTTTTGAAGCCGCGACGACCATATCTAATACTCTCATTTTGAGATTAGGACGAGAAATTACCATATATTAAATGAAAAATTGCTGGAGAATGTATTAAACGTAAATGTGAGAAAATATTCGCGAAAAAATGCCGTGGTTTATTGGAATCGTCGCCAAATCGCTTTTAGTATGTGGTTACCCGCAATGGTAAATATAACAAGTGAAAAAGCGGTAAGTTCGGCCGGGCCGAACTTTGGATACCCTCCACCATAGATATATTGACAGGTACTAGAAATGAAAATATAGGGAACATACCAAAAAGTGGACCTATACCGACATTTCTAAAAACGGATTATGTAAACCATAATTAAAAATTTTAGAAAATTTTAAAGGATAATTATACTCTCAGCCTTATGGCTAATGAGGGTGTATAGACTTTAACACGGTGAAAATGTGTCTCATCGAAATATTCAGAAAATTTAGATTTCATCCAAACTTTGCCCCCTTAGATTCTAGACCCCATGTTTCTTTGGACCAAATTCCAAACTTTGCCCATGTTATTATTTCTTCCAAGCTTAGTTCAAATTCTCGAACTTCCAATCAGGGGCTAGGTCTAAATGCGGCTATAGTTAATTATCGAACCTTACGTTCTAATTGTTTATCTCTCTATCCTCCGCAGGTGAAATGATTACAAAAGAGACTTAGAACCAAACTCAAAACGCGGAACAAATCAGATAACTATTTTAATATAAACAAGTGAAAAAGCGGTAAGTTCGGCCGGGCCGAACTTTGGATACCCTCCACCATAGATATATTGACAGGTACTAGAAATGAAAATATAGGGAACATACCAAAAAGTGGACCTATACCGACATTTCTAAAAACGGATTATGTAAACCATAATTAAAAATTTTAGAAAATTTTAAAGGATAATTATACTCTCAGCCTTATGGCTAATGAGGGTGTATAGACTTTAACACGGTGAAAATGTGTCTCATCGAAATATTGGTTCTAGACCCCATGTTTCTTTGGACCAAATCCGTTTCAGAAAATTTAGATTTCATCCAAACTTTGCCCATCTTATTATTTCTTCCAAGCTTAGTTCAAATTCTCGAACTTCCAATCAGGGGCTAGGTCTAAATGCGGCTATAGTTAATTATCGAACCTTACGTTCTAATTGTTTATCTCTCTATCCTCCGCAGGTGAAATGATTACAAAAGAGACTTAGAACCAAACTCAAAACGCGGAACAAATCAGATAACTATTTTAATATAAAAAAGGGGGTTATATGGGGACTACCCCAAAAAGGGGGTGAATATTAAAAATTTTTGGTAGAGAGATTTGTTACCATATACGACTACAAATTACCAAATTGCAGCAAATTCGGTTGAAAAATGCGCTCAAGAACCCCCAAATACCGAAAATTGGGGGTACCCTTATATGGGGGCTATCCGAAAAAATGGACCAATATTCATAATTTTTGGTGGAGAGATTTGGAACCTATTAGGAACCCAATGTACCAAATTTCAGCGTATTCGGTTGAAAAACGCGCTCAAGAACCCCAAAATTCCGAAAATTGGGGGGTACCCTTATATGGGGGATATCCGAAAAAATTCACATATGTTTATAATTTTTTGTGGAGAGATTTGGTACATATTAAGAACTCGAAATACTAAATTATAGCCAATTCGGTGGAAAAATACAATCAAAACCCCCAAAATACTGAAAATTAGGAGGTACCGTTATATGGGGGCTACCAGAAAAAGTGGACCTATATTTATAATTTTTTGTGGGGACATTAAGTACCCAATAAGAACCCAATGTACCAAATTTCAGCGTATTCGGTTGAAAAACGCGCCCAAGAACCTCAAAATACCGAAAATTGGGGGGTACTGTTATATGGGAGCTATGTCTAAACGTGGACCGATATATCCTATCTTCGAACTTGACCTGCCTGCAGACAAAAGACAACCCTATGCAAAATTTCAGCATCCTATCTCAATTCCTTCAGAAGATAGCGTGATTACAACAGACGGACGGACGGACGGACGGACGGACGGACGGACGGACGGACGGACGGACAGACGGACGGACGGACATGGCTAGATCGTCTTAGAATTTTACCCTGATCAAGAATATATATACTTTATAGGGTCGGAAATGAATATTTCGATGAGTTACAAACGGAATGACAAAATTAATATACCCTCCATACTATGGTGGAGGGTATAAAAAGGGGGTTATATGGGGACTACCCCAAAAAGGGGGTGAATATTAAAAATTTTTGGTAGAGAGATTTGTTACCATATACGACTACAAATTACCAAATTGCAGCAAATTCGGTTGAAAAATGCGCTCAAGAACCCCCAAATACCGAAAATTGGGGGTACCCTTATATGGGGGCTATCCGAAAAAATGGACCAATATTCATAATTTTTGGTGGAGAGATTTGGAACCTATTAGGAACCCAATGTACCAAATTTCAGCGTATTCGGTTGAAAAACGCGCTCAAGAACCCCAAAATTCCGAAAATTGGGGGGTACCCTTATATGGGGGATATCCGAAAAAATTCACATATGTTTATAATTTTTTGTGGAGAGATTTGGTACATATTAAGAACTCGAAATACTAAATTATAGCCAATTCGGTGGAAAAATACAATCAAAACCCCCAAAATACTGAAAATTAGGAGGTACCGTTATATGGGGGCTACCAGAAAAAGTGGACCTATATTTATAATTTTTTGTGGGGACATTAAGTACCCAATAAGAACCCAATGTACCAAATTTCAGCGTATTCGGTTGAAAAACGCGCCCAAGAACCTCAAAATACCGAAAATTGGGGGGTACTGTTATATGGGAGCTATGTCTAAACGTGGACCGATATATCCTATCTTCGAACTTGACCTGCCTGCAGACAAAAGACAACCCTATGCAAAATTTCAGCATCCTATCTCAATTCCTTCAGAAGATAGCGTGATTACAACAGACGGACGGACGGACGGACATGGCTAGATCGTCTTAGAATTTTACCCTGATTAAGAATATACATACTTTATGGGGTCGGAAATGAATATTTCGATGAGTTACAAACGGAATGACAAAATTAATATACCCTCCATACTATGGTGGAGGGTATAAAAAGGGGGTTATATGGGGACTACCCCAAAAAGGGGGTGAATATTAAAAATTTTTGGTAGAGAGATTTGTTACCATATGCGACTACAAATTACCAAATTGCAGCAAATTCGGTTGAAAAATGCGCTCAAGAACCCCCAAATACCGAAAATTGGGGGTACCCTTATATGGGGGCTATCCGAAAAAATGGACCAATATTCATAATTTTTGGTGGAGAGATTTGGAACCTATTAGGAACCCAATGTACCAAATTTCAGCGTATTCGGTTGAAAAACGCGCTCAAGAACCCCAAAATTCCGAAAATTGGGGGGTACCCTTATATGGGGGATATCCGAAAAAATTCACATATGTTTATAATTTTTTGTGGAGAGATTTGGTACATATTAAGAACTCGAAATACTAAATTATAGCCAATTCGGTGGAAAAATACAATCAAAACCCCCAAAATACTGAAAATTAGGAGGTACCGTTATATGGGGGCTACCAGAAAAAGTGGACCTATATTTATAATTTTTTGTGGGGACATTAAGTACCCAATAAGAACCCAATGTACCAAATTTCAGCGTATTCGGTTGAAAAACGCGCCCAAGAACCTCAAAATACCGAAAATTGGGGGGTACTGTTATATGGGAGCTATGTCTAAACGTGGACCGATATATCCTATCTTCGAACTTGACCTGCCTGCAGACAAAAGACAACCCTATGCAAAATTTCAGCATCCTATCTCAACTCCTTCAGAAGATAGCGTGATTACAACAGACGGACGGACGGACAGACGGACGGACGGACGGACATGGCTAGATCGTCTTAGAATTTTACCCTGATTAAGAATATACATACTTTATGGGGTCGGAAATGAATATTTCGATGAGTTACAAACGGAATGACAAAATTAATATACCCTCCATACTATGGTGGAGGGTATAAAAAGACAAAGCGTGTGTTATATAATGATTTTTTCAAAAATGATAATAAAAAGCAAAATACTTTTTTGTGATAATCATTTTTGGGTTGGTATAGATTTTGGCCGATATCTTCGTGACCAATAGGTCTTTCGTAGTGATTCTTGCAGAAATAAGATCTAAATATGTCCACAAACATATCCCATCATACATAATTCATTTTACATCTTTAGTATGCTGGCTTTAGGCGTATATATTAGAATTTTGTCAAATTTATATTGAGGCAAAATACTTATTACACTCACTGTATGTCATTATCAGTAATGATAATAACCACCAGTTAAATAATTCCGTTAACGTCTGTTGTTTTCCATTCCACCATTATCATCTCATAATGAATAAAAATTAGTGTAAGATAAAATATTATTGACATTTTTAGTTTTTCTGAAAAAAATAAACATTTAAAATTTGGAAATTATTTTTAATTTTTTTGATTTCAAAAATTTTACAACTATGGGAGAAAACGCCTATAGATCAGCAGTGCCCAAACTAGGTCCCATGGGCTGTCGATGTGTTTCAAATTTGTCACACACACACACAATTATAAATGAGAAACATTTGAAAATGAAACAAATATTTTTATAAAGTATACGACTAACTCAGTTGTCATTCCATATTGGGAATTGATCTTGAAAATGTATTTATTTTTAAAACCTTTTTTTGGCAATGAAACAAATATACAAAATTCAAACTTAGTAACACTTATACAGCAGGGATCTTTGCGATATTATTCGGAGCGAGGAAGGGATCAGACAGACATATAGGTTGGTGATAATGGGAATGAAGGATTGTATTGTGATGTTAAAGATGATATTATTTTTACCGAAATATCTATAGTCGAACATTATTGTTCGAATTTGGTGCTACTGTAATACCGATATCGCACTTATCAATAAATAGCAAACCATTGTTAACCGTGGAAATTATAGGTCATGAATCAAATGACATCAAATAGTAGCTTCTTTAAAAAAGCATTGCATTTGCGTGGACTATCCTAGGTTAAAAATATTAGCAGGGGCAGCGAAGCGCCACGGATTCAGCTAGTTTCATATAAAATTCAAAAAAATCCATTTGAAATTTATAAAATTTCATTTGTAATTGGTGTATTTCCATTTGAAATTTCTAGAGTTTCATTCGAAATTCAAAGATATCCATTTAAAATTCAAAGAAATCAACTTGAAATTTATAACATTATCACTTATAATTCAAAAATTTCAGTTGAAATTCGTAACAATTCATTTCAAATTCATAATAATTCATTGTGTGTTACCAACAATATTTTTCGAATTTAAAATTAAATGTTATGAAAAACAAATGAAATTTTATGTATTTCAAATCAAATGTCAAGAATTTCAAATGGAATTATTAAAATTTCAAATGGAATTTTATGAATTTCAAATAGAATTTTATGAATTTCAAATGCAATACTTGGAATTTCAAATGGAAGTTTATGAATTTCAAATGGAATTCTATGAATTTCGAAAGGTATCCTATGAATTACAAATGAAATTCTCGAATTACAACTGATATGTTATGAATTGCTAATGGAATTCTCGAATTGCAAATTGTATGTTGTGAATTACAAACGGAATTCTCGAATTACATTTGATATGTTTTGAATAACATCTGAAAAAGGTGGTAATAAATTTGACAAGCAGATTTCTCGAAAATGAAAAAATAGTTAAAACTGTTCATATCGTCATGATTAATGCAAAAGGACGTTACTACAGAAAAATTCGAAATTGTCTTATTGTTTGATAAACTGCGATCTAATTAACAAAAATTCAAACGGACGTAACTACAATAGCATATTTTTATTAATGCAAACATACGTAACTACACTCCTGTAAAAAACGAAAGCTCTAAATATTGAAGATCAGGGTGCGAAGAATGATTAAAATACACTATTTCTCACAAATGCTCACGGGCGAGAATTCAAATGTTTTCAATTAATCGCGAATGATAAAGTTACAATGAATGCACAAGCATTTGCATTCTCTCGCGAATGTTCGCATTGTACGAAAAATTCACGAACGATAAAATTTCGCAGCAAACGTCGTCGATCCATTCTTTAGCGAGCATTTGTTGCTGAAGAACATTCTTTTAAAAAAATCAAAAAAGAAAGTGTTTGTGAATGCTCGCGAGCACAGTTAAAAACAACAACAAACAAAAATATCATAAAACACACACAAAAAACGAAAGAATGTGTGTGTAGCAGAAAGTGTGTGGAATAACAAAACTCATGTCCAACAACTGTTGAGTTCACGAACGTTTGTTGTTATTGTTGTTGCCGTTTTGAGCATTCGCGAGAATTCGGGAATGTTTTTTTTTTATTCGTTAGAGAATGTCAGAAAGAATTTCAACCACCAAACGAAACGAACGAATGTTGTTGTGTGCTCTCACTCGTTTGTTATGTGTGTTCGGCCATTCTTTGGCGAATGTTCGTTTGGTAAAGAATTTATAGCCATAAATTCATTCTTAAAATTAGCACAAAACGAAAAGAATGTATTTTGAATCATTCGCGAGCGAATTTTGCGCACCCTTTTGAAGATAGAAATTCTGAAATATTGAAGATAGAAAGCTGACCGACGAAATAAACTGCATGAGAATTTCGCTGGTGCCTCACTTAACAAGGCATTTAAGGCAAATAGTCCTCCCTGCCTTACCCCTCGGCGAACAATGCCATACATTCCCCACTAATAAATATTTGTTTTTTTTTATAAAAACAACAAACTGGGATTCAGCTTGACTATTTTGCAAAAGCAAAATACAAATGGTATCCCAGATAAACCTCCAACACGACTGAAATAATATAATTGTATGAAAAATATTTTCAAAATTGTAAGCAGGAAGTAGAATGTGAAGTGCATCTGGGGATCACTATGTTCCAAAATTTATTTCCAAAAATAAATATATTGTTAAAACTCTTAATAACGATACCCTACGTCGAGTAAAAACCTATCTGAGAAAACAAATGCAAGGACCACGATGTTCTTCATTAGCTATTATGTCTATGTATAAATCTAAAGAGAATACTGATGATATGAATGAATATATATTTGTTCTAAAACAAGATGACTTAATTTGCCATACAATTTATTATACCCTTCACCACACTGTGGTACATGTGTGTATTGAAAATGCCTTTGATATGCATATATATGTTTGTAACAGGCAAAAGTCCCTATATACGAGATAGACACATTGAATGAAATATGGCACAGGTCATTTATTTGGGTCAAGGACGAACCCTATTGAAATTGGGAAAAATCGGTTTAGATTTAGATATAGTTCCTATATATATTTTCGTCCGATTTTAGGTAAATAGTGCACCAAAGTCTCTATATATCTTTCGATTTGCACGAAATTTGTATTTATAAGTAAATGAAGAGATTAAAATGTGACGGAATACAAAAAACATACTGAAATAAGTGTAACCTAACATGTGACAAGTTTCGATGAAATCATATTAGATTTCGATATTTTGCTTTAAATTTAGTTATATAATTGTAAGAAGCAACTCTATATCTGACCAAAATTTAGTAGAGGTTGCAGAATGACATGTTTAATTTCATGTTAATGGTCCTTCAAAAATGCGACGTCTGTTAGGAGCCCATCTGTTGAATATACCCAAAGTGGTGAAAGGTATCATATAGTCGGCCCCGTCCGACTTTACTACACTCCTTACTGGTTTTTTAATATACAACATTTATTATATACACAATACATTAAAAGTAATACATTTATATATTTTTGTGATCTCAATGAATACAAAATATTGTCTTTCGTTTAACAACATTTCCACGATTAGTGTTGTCTTTCCATAGAAATGTTATTTATATTAATTAATTTTATTTTTTAAATTCGCACCAGCATTGTACACAATTTAATTCAGAATATATAAACAATTGTTTAATTAATAAATCCACCTGAAATATCGCGATTTCCATTCAAATAATATTTTATTTTCTCTGGGCAATATGCCCGTTCTTTCCTCTTTTAAAAGAGAAAATATGTTTTTGGTACATCGATAACCGGTTACAAATGGATACATTTTCTTGAAAAATTCCGATAGGATTGTGTCATACAGTATCATGCCAATTGTATTTATTTTCGAATAAAAACTGTCATAATTTGCACTCAGGCCTATCGTTATCTCGGGGTTTACATATGCAACGTTTGTAAGCAACTCTGCAGAATTCTAGGCAGTGGCAAGGGGAAGAAATTCAAAAGAGAATCGTAGAGAGCAGCAGCAGAGTTGCTTAAAAAAGTTGCATGTATAAGCCCAGACTACATGAATATCTAAATGCACACATTCATTAAGTCCCTAAAACAAAAAGTCGAGAAAAGCGATAATGAAGTGAATGTTGTTCTTAATTCCTTTATAATATGAATTCAACTTTATAATGTAGAAAGCTTAACAGCGCTAATCTTGATTATTTAGGAAAGATTTTTTAAACATAAACAGTTATGACTATAACAAGGCTTTTCACACTTACATTTAAGATTTTTTCCAAAAGTAGAGTTAGTCGAATTATATTAAGAGCAGTAAGGAAAGTTGTAAAGTCGGACGGGGCCGACTACACTCTTTGGCCGTCTATATTAACCGGGCAGTTAATGAGTTTATACCCAATATTTGGGTAAAGACTCAAAATAGAGGTACGTTTGTATGGGATATTTTTGCATGGAGATTTCTCTGTGCCAAATTACAGCCAATATATAAGGACTTTGGTGCATCATTTACATAAAATCGGCCGAAAATATATATGGGAGTTATATCTAAATCTGAACCGATTTTCACGAAATGTAACACACATCGTTCTAGGCGTAATTCAGTACCCTGCGCAAAATTTCGTACAAATCGAAGGATATATAGGGACTTTGGTGCACTATTTACCTAAAATTGGACGAAAATATATATGGGAGCTATATCTAAATCTGAACCGATTTTTACGAAATTTAACAAACATCGTTGTAAACTTAGTTCAGAACGCTGTGCCAAATTTCGTGCAAATCAAAGGATATATAGGGACTTTGGTGCGCCATTTATAGAGATGATATTTAGCGGGTAAATTCCCAAGCGGTGGGTAAATACACATTTGCGGGTATTTATTTGGGTATTTACTACATTGAATCGGTAATACAGCATCTTAACCCTATTTCCGGATTTCTGTTATCAAATCGATTTAGAATGGATAGTTTTACGATAATTTTATATGGGGGATATATCAAAACTTGGACTCAGGGGCCCCATTTCCCATACCTATATTAAGTGGTTCGGCAGTTAATGAGTTTATACCCAATATTTGGGTAAATACTCAAAATAGGGGTACGTTTGTATGGGGACTATCTGTAAACGTGGACCTACATACATAAATTTTTCCATGGAGATTTGGTATCCAAAGATAACTCTCTGTGCCAAATTACAGCTAATTTGCCCGTAAAATGTGTCTAATAAAAAAAATACTTTAAGATACGTCTATATGGGGCCTATATCAAAACTTGGACCCAGGGACCATTTTCCATTTCAATATTTGCTTTGCCATTAAAAACATCAAAGCAAAATTTTGGCCGCCTATGTCAAGTGGTTCGGTAGTTAATGATATTATACCCAATTTTTATGTAAATACTCGGGTCCCACGTCTTTTTGATAACATAAACCCAGAAATAGGGTGTAAGTGTTGTATTACCGATTCAATATAATAAATACACAAATAAATACCCACAAATGGGTATTTACCCAATTTACCGGGTATTTACCCCTTGGGTACTTACCCACTGAGAGGGGTCTACGATCCGAAACGACCCGAGTAGTAAAAGCAATAAGGCTGCTACAACAACAACAACCCTGTGTAGCGTATAAAGAGAAGAGCACTCCCAACCTAGCTAATCTAACACGGCTAGTCAAAAAATACAGACAATCCAATCAGTGCACACATCGAGAAAAGCGAGGATGAAGTGTATGTTTTTTTTAATTCCTTTATAATATAACGGCACCTTCCAAATTTCCGTATTTTGGGGAGTTTGGGCATGTTTTTCAACCAAATCTCACCCACTATTCGGTACTTGGTGGAGATCAAAGTATGTGTAGTAGTTTGGCCCGGTCGAACTTAACGACGTTTTTACTTGTTAATATAATTTAGTTTAAATATCAACTATTAGTTAACTAGTTTTAGTTGTAAGTCAAAGTAAATGTAGTTGTCGAAGTAAATGCTGCACTATGACAATTGTCTCGACACTTTAATATACATTCACTTGTGGTAGGCATTGAAAAACTTCAAAGAGACATGACATTGAATTTGGACCTATCGATAGATCAAACGGAAATGGCTTTAATTGAAAGCAAAACTTTCTTAAAATTGCACTAAAGTGATTCAAACAGTCTAAACAAATTCTTCCGGCGGAAATGGAAATTGAATATGTCGTTGGCGCTAAAAGTTTTCCCCGCCATAAACAAAAAACTCTCACATATGTAGAGCATACATTCCTAGTGCACTAATATTTCGAAGTAATTCTCTTTACGTATAAGGAAGGTCTGGTTACTTCGAATTGCGGTTTCCTTTATTGCAAATGTTGGTTCTGGTTCCAATTCCAATTCCATATGTACCCAAGTAGGTCAGGTAAGTGAATGAGTTTATTTGGACAGAGTGAGAGAGGAAGAGAGAGCTTTTTTGTCGGACATGCGCCATGTGTTGTGAGAGGCTAAAACGAAGAGTTAACGACAACTGTAAGTTTAACCAAAACCGTGGCTCTTTCTCGGCTGGAATGTCTGACAAAATCATAATGACGTTTACCGGCTTTTGTTAAGAACGGGAATTCCATTGGTAAATGTAAACAATACGGAAACACGTCAGTTATTATTTGAATTTGATGGGCAACGGTAACGGATGCGGAGGCCCCACAACTGTGTAGAACAATTTGACGAACACGACAACTAACTTGAACGTTGTTTACGAAAGCGAAACGCTACATTTAAAGTGAAACAGATAAGTGATGTGATACGTCTAATGCAAAAGGTGTTCTGCTTTCATTGAATAGAAAAAAATACAAATAAACAAATTGAACCCTACGATGATTAATTTATGGTTATTGGCAATTGCAGTCACACTCAGTTGTATATTGAAATCCCAACTGATAGAAACTTCGAAGTCTTGTCCACTGGAGTGTATATGCCTTTCGCAAACACAAGTAAGTCTATAGGTGTGATTTTACTTAATAAATACAAATTTAGAGAAATTTTAATTAACAACATTCAATAAAATGACAAAAGGTGCTAATCTAAGCATGGACGGATAAACTAAATGTTTTGAACTCGACGCTATAATTGCAAAGAAATTTATGTGTATGGAAATATTAAGAATAATTTCAAATTACATTAAAAAGGAACAAAGCATAATAACACATTAACTTTTGAGACATTAACAATTTGTCTTATTTCACATGCTGATGATATGTTGTTAAAATATGTTCACTCCCGTATTGATTAAAATTGAATGATATTTGACTTGCAAAATGATGACCTCTGAAATTCTCTGATACTGATTTGTATACCCTTTACCATACTGTGATACAGGCTCTTTGTGCACATGTTGGTAACAGGCAATATGAAACGACAGGATTTTGAGAATATGTACAGAATCACTCTCTGAGTCGATTTAGGCATGTACACTCTCCATGCAAAATTATTAACGAACTACAGGTCACATTTATTGTCCGAATGAAATTAAATCTAGCACAGGTCATTTATTTCTCCTAAGGACGAACTCTATTGAAATTGGTAAATATATAGAACATCTTGGAATTTTAAATATAAATGCCGTTGATATTAAAAAATATATAAACCAATAAGGAAAGTAGTAAAGTCGGCCTGGGCCGACTATATGAAACCCTTCGCCAATTTGGGAATATTCTACATATGAATCCTAAAAGACGTCGCCTTTTGAAGGAACATTGACATGCAATTGAACTATGTGATCTTAATCTATATCTAAACCGACTAACATTAATCCCTACACATGACATTGTGCAGCATATGTACTGTTTAAAATTGAATCTCAATCAGACACCCATTGATTACTTGCCGTACAATTAACATGAATAAGTCAAAATTTTATATGGAAGCTAAGATATACCTATATCTGAACCGATTTCAAGGAAACTTGCCAACGATTATTTATATTAATTTGAGTACGTTTTGTCAATCGGCCTAGCTATGGATCTTAAGTGCACCATTTATTTACGAAAATATATATAAGCTAATCAGACCGATTTTAATATATATTGAATCAAGCTATGCAAATCTAATGATCTGATTTACCAAAAATCGATATATATTCATCTAAACTTAGCACACCTCATTCTGCACATAATTCAGTACGCTATGCCAAAATTCGTGCAAATCTAATGATTTTCAGGGACTTTGGTGGACCATTTACCTAAAATCGGGCGAAACTATATATTGGAGCTATATCTAAATCTGAACCGATTTTCACGAAACTTAGCACACATCATTCTAGACTTAATTCAATACAATAGGGTTCGCCCCAGGGCTATATAAGTGACTTGTGCCAAATTTCATACAAATCGGATTATAAATGCGACCTGTACTTTGTTTGCAATTTAACATCAACAGACGGACGGAAATGCATAAATCGTGATTCTATGCATATTCTCAAAGGAACCATGGGTCTATCTCGATTCCTTTTGCCTGTTACAAACATATGTACAAAGACATAATACCCTGTACCACAGTGTGGTGAAGGGTATAAAAAACACTTCGTGTTAATAAATTATATCTGGTGAACTATTTTCGGAAGAAAGCATTAAAAAATATGTAATATCTATTTAAATTTGCAACAATCGTTCTGTAAACCTAAAATTGGGAAAGTCAGCCTTTGTATAAAAAATAAAGATGCAAATAGGCCAGAATTTGCTAGAAGAAGTAAAGATCAACAAACATTTATAAAAATAAATAAAAATTTCAAAAGCTAGAAATTCACTTGACCAGAAAAAAGGAAACCAGTATATTTTTGCTGTATGTGAGGAAATATCAATTTGTAATGACATCTGTAATATCAAATCAGCTGTTAAAGTACAACAAAATAGATTCTATGGCACAAAATAACTAAAAGAATAATTACCTGAGTATCAAAAACACATTTGTTAAGCAATAAATTCATGACATATGCCTTAATATATATGTATGTATAGAAAATAAATATTAGGTCAGAGGTATAATTGCTACTGATGCTCTAACTCTGCATCAACGCGAAATTTCGGGAGATTGTCTTGCATATCTTACTTCGATGTACTGCGAAATTTTCAGTAAAATCTATTCAGCGGTTTTTGAGTCGACAACCATTTTATATACATGCCGCCCATTTTTATATGAAAGAGGCCTATTGTCTCAGACAAGTTTTTAATCCTTCTTTGGATATAAGCATAGAAAATTTATTTTATTCCAAGTGTATAATTACTTAAGATGCTATAACTCCACATTCACGCGGAATTTGAGAAGTTATGCAGTTTCTGTTTGTTATACCGGAAGGCATGAGTTGCTGTAAAAATTTCATAAAATTTGTTCAGCGGTTTTGAGGCTATTTGAAGATTATTCAAGTGTAACGGGGACTATATTTTCCCTATACCACGCTAATTTTTGTATGGATGATACACATAATCAATATTTAGTCAAATTTTGAAAACTGTATCTTAGATCTTCTCAGCGGTTTTGCATCTATCGGAAACATGCACACAAGCAAACACATTTTTTGCTATATAAATATACATATGTTTATGTCATTTTTGTTTAATACCAGACCTCGATACGCGATTGAGTTTTTTCAGAAATAGATATACAGTGAGTGTAATAAGTATTTTGCCTCAATAAAAATTTGAAAATTTTTTAATATGTACGCCTAAAGCCAGCAAACTAAAGATGCAAAATGAATTATGTGTGATGGAGTATGTTTGTGTACATATTTAGATCGTATTTCTGCAAGAATCACAGCGTAAGACCTATTGGCCTCGAAGATATCGTCAGAAATATATAACAATCCAAAAATGTTTATCACAAAAAAGTATTTTGCTTTTTATTATTATTTTAGAAAAAATTGTTACATAGAACAAGTTTGGTCTTTTCATAGTTACCATTGCGGGTAACGACATACTATAAGTGATTTGGCAACGATTCCAATAAACCGCGGCATTTTTTCGCGAGTATTTTCTCACATTTACGTTCAATACATTCTCCAGCAATATTTCATTTAATATTTAGTAATTTCTCGTCCTAATATCAAAATCAGAGTATTAAATATAGTCCCAAATATGTTAAGAATAATAAAAAGGAGGTTCTACAAAATATATCGCGAGGACCTTAAAACTATTAAAACCAAAATCTGACAAACAAATTATTTAAAAAAAATATCGCGAAACCCCTTTTTTCTAACGTCGAAAACTTTATGGTTCATTATTATTGATCTAGGAACCAATATATACTATGAAAATAGTAATAAGGAGGTCAGATTCAAAGATATGGACGGTTTTCTGGCAATAGAAATACACCTTATTTCGAAAATAAATAGATCGACCCGTTTATTCCCTACTGCATTTTATTCGCAACTGATGGTGTTAATCGGAGATAAAATATAGAATGCGTATTCGCCACCAGCAACCATAGTTTTTCAAAAGACAATAGGATTTGACGATTAATGATGTTTTCTCCCAACTTCATGTATTGCTTTTTATTACTATTGCTTTAGAACTGTTCATATCTTTGAATCTGACCCCCTTATTGGTATTTCCATTGCATATATTGGTTCCTAGATCAATATTACTGGACCATACAAATTTCGATGTCAGAGAAATTGGGTTTTGCGAATTTTTTTTAAATAATTTGTTTGTAGGATTTTGGTTTTAATAGTTTTTAAGGTTTTGTCCTCGCGTTATATTTTGCAAAACCACTTTTTTATTATTCTAAACATATTTGGGATGTTTTGAAGCCGCAATGACTATGTTTAATACTCTTATCTTTAGATTAGGACGAGAAAATACCAAATATTAAATGAAATACTGATAGATAAAATGCCGTGATGTATTGGAATCGTCGACAAATCGCTTATAGTATGTTGTTAACCGCAATTGTAGCTATCAAAAGACCAAACTTGTTTCATGTAATGTTTTTTCTAACATAATAATAAAAAGCAAAATACTTTTTTGTGATAAACATTTTTGGGTTGTTCTAGATTTCGGCAGATATCTTCGAGACCAATAGGTCTATCGCAATGATTCTTGTTGAAATACGATCTAAATATGTCCACAAACATATTCCATCACACATAATTCATTTTATGTCTTTAGTATGCTGGCTTTAGACGTATATAGTGGAATTTTGTCAAATTTGTAGTGAGGCAAAATATTTATTACTCACTGTAGGTGTAGACATTTCAAGAACGGTGTTTCATATTTTAGGTGGAGCTTTGAAAAACTCTTAAGGACATAGCAGCGATTTTTGCAAAAGCTGGGTTTTATATAGTCGTCCGAGTTTTGCACGTACCTTACTGGGTTCTTTATACAAACATGCACTCTTTCAAAATCTGTCAGAAATTGTTGGTTTTGATATTCCTACGAATGGAAATCAGAATGACTAATTTTTAATGAAACAATTGACAACAAATGGTTTGTTCCCGTACTGCAAGTATATAAAAGTTTTTATTATTTTTTGGATATCATAAAGGAAACATTTTTATCGTAGTAAAAATGAAAAAAAATTTCTTATGTTTTCAAATGTTGCAAGTCTGCAAAATAGTTTATGTTTATTTACCAACCTATTGAAAAAGGACCATTTTTAAAATCGAATGATGCTGCGCACTTAATTATTGTAGAACATGCAATATCTCATGCGTTTAATAAAATTTAACAAAAACACTACAATTGAAAGAATGAATATTAGAAAAAATTGTTTTAAACGATCGGATATTTTATGTAATGTTATTCTTTATACCCTTTATAACACTGTGGTACAGGGTATTATGTCTTTGTGCATATGTTTACAACAGGCAAAAGGAAACGAGATAAACACATGGTTCCTTTTGAGAATATGCATAGAATCACTCTCTAAGTTCATTTATGCATGTCCGCCCGTCCGTCTGTCTGTCCATGTTAAATTGTAAACAAAGTACAGTTCGCATTTATGATCCGAATTGGATGAAATTTGGCACAGCTCATCTATTTGGCCCAAGGACGAACCATAATGAAATTGGGAAAATCGGTTCAGATTTAGATGTATATATATATATATATATATATATATATGTCCCTATGCTTCGATTTTCACGAAATTTGGCACAGCGCACTGCATTTAGTCTAGAATGATGTTTGTACCAAGTCCTTATATATCTTTCGATTTCCACGAAATTTGACATAGCGTACTGAATTAAGTCTAGAATGATGTGCGTAAAGTTTCCTGAAAATCGGTTCAGATTTCGATATAGGTCCTATATATATTTTCGTCCGATTTAATGTAAATGGTACCAACGTACTATATATATATCTCTCGATTTGCACGAAATTTGGCATTGCGTACCAAATTATGTCTAGAATGATGTGTTAAGATTCCTGAAAATCGATTCAGATTTAGATATAGCTCCCATATATATTTTCGTCAGATTTAGTGTAAATGGTGTATTAAAGTCTCTATATATCTTCCGATTTGCACGAAATTTGGCATATCATACTGAATTGAGTCTAGAATGATGTGCGTAAAGTTTCCTGAGAATCGGTTCCGATTTAGATATAGCTCCCATATATTTTCGTCTGATTTAATGTAAGTGGTTCCTATATATCTTTCGATTTGCATGAAATTTGCGTAGCGTACCAAATTGAGTCTAGAATGGTGTTTGCTAAGTTTCGAAAAAAACGGTTCAGATTTAGATATAGCTCCCATATATATATTTTTGACCGATTTTATGTAAATAGTGTACCAAAGCTTCTATATTTTTTTTTGTGATTTGCACGAATAGCGTACTGAATTAATTCTAGAATTACGTGTGCTAAGTTTCTTGAAAATGTGCAATAAAGACCAAAAGTTTGTACAATTTACTGAAGTTAATATAAATTAATCACTGGCAAGTTTCATTGAAATCGAGTCATACGCCCGTACCTAAATTCAGTGCGTTCTCACCTTTATAGGGTTTGTTGAACGCCCGTTTTACCCAAATACGCATGGACCTTTTTTACTTGTATGTCAATTGAAAACGGCGAAAATAGATGAAAACATTTTCTTAACTAACTGAAAAATGTTTACATTTACAGAAAAACTAAATTTTCAATGACAGGAATTCTATTTTCAGAAAAAAAACCAAAATACGCATAGTCAATGTTGAAAATTTTCAACTTTATATTTTGATACGCAATGCGTATTTGGGTAACATTCATTGAAATACATGTATTTAACTTTTGAGGTGAATAAAATCGCACGCATACGCATGAATTTAGGTACGACCCATAAAGTGTACTATAATTTTACATAAATTTGTCCCACTGTACGCAAACGACTCTAAATCTGCCCGAATAAAGTGAAAATTAGCATAGGAAAGGCATGTGTATAGATTGATGTCATTCGGTTCACTTATAGATAAAGTCACATATTTAAATTCGTTCAATTTCCCTCGATGGAACATTGACATGAAATTGTTAGGATGCATATGGGAAATTACAAAAATCTTTTGAATTCCTTGAAACTGAGGTTTGCAAGCTTATAACTCGCGAAATATGAACATATTGCATATAATTTTATTTCATTTCTGTAAAATGAAGTGTTCTTGTCAAAATCTTAAAATATTGGTAATAAATAATAAGTTGCGTGGAAGCTGTGATGGTGGTAATGCAAAAAATGGGTGAAAAATGTGTTGAAGCCAACGAGTTTTTTTGTAATCCTTTCTGATTTGTGGCTAAACTACACAACGCACGCACATGTGATCAGTGACTATGTTGCAGAATACCCCATGGACCAGCAACGTACACAGGATTTCATTTCGGGGGGGGGGGGGGGGGGGGGGTCCGGTAGTACAAAATGAAAAAATTCGCTATTGCAAACATAAATTTACTGTGAAAAAAATTCATTTCGGGGGGGGCCCGGGCCCCACGGGCCGCCCCCCTGCGTACGTCCCTGCCATGGACAATATGGTTCTAATATATGATTTTTCGATATAATCACTGCATCCACCCAAAACGGATGCTGAAATTTTGAAGCCGGATTTTGTTTGTGTTTGTGTTTTTTTTTTGAAATTTTCTTATAATCAGGACGCGCAACCAGATAATGGGCTAAACAGATTATAGGATTGTAGAACTCGTGATTTTGTTTCGTTTAGTGTATATCTCATGAATGTGCCCACCGTAGCTTATTTGCAATTGGATTCCATTTTTTAATGGAATTTTAAAAGAATTTTGTAATTTCCCATATGTAGAATATACCCAAAGGGGTGAAGGGTATCATATTGTCGGCCCAGCCCGACTTTAATACTTTCCTTATTGGTTTTTATTACGATTGTTAATCTTCGATTTTCTTACATCCCTTTTCACAATTTGTACAACCTCCAACATTAGGTGGAGTGTATAAAATAAAATTCTCTGCCAATTTATCGATGTATATTTTGAGTAGTTTGGCGCTTCTCAACTGAATTTACAGTAATTCGGTATTTTGGGATCTCAGTATTATTAGTCTATTAGTCTATTCTAGGGTAGACCTTATAGAACTGTACATGCCAAATTTCGGTGTATTGCGGAGTTTGGGCAAGTGTTTTCAATCAAATGAAATGTAATTATATATTTCTTCTATCTGAATTGTAATTTTATATTTTCGATGCTCAATTGATACAAATCTCTCCACTAAAATTATTGAGGTATTTGAGTATGTATTTGGTTATATAATTCAGATTCTCATGGTGTGTCAAATTTTCGGTACCATATTTTCTTTATGTTGTATTTTCTATGGATGTCACTGAAAGTACACGTTTTTAGAGGGTGAAAAATATTTTTTGCAAAACAATTTCGATCTAGGTCTATGTTTAGATATAACTCCCACATAACGGTGCCGCTCAATTTTTGGTATTTATTTATGTTTTAATCACGTGTTCACATTTAGCATACATACATTGAGAGAAAATTGAATATTTTGAATTTTTTTCACGATTTTTTTTCCATATAATTTAATTTTTGCGAAGTATGTTCATATCACAAAAAAGTATTTAAAAGAAAAAAGCCTAGCTTAAAGATTTAAGTGAATTCCCCTTTAGCGCAATTTTTACTGGTCAAAGCAAATGTGAATAGCACTTATGTAGGGGAATTCCCTTTATGTATAACATCAATGTCTTTTTTTTACACGGCTTCTTCTGGAACCAATCTACCGTGTAAAAACAGACTTAGGTGTAATACTCTATTACGCTTAATTTCAAAGTATTAAAATTCTATCATGAACCGTTATGATACTACAGCAAAACAAATTTGAGTGTAAATGGGCAATATTGCCAAATTTTATACCCTTCACCACACTGTGGTACAGGGTATTATGTCTTTGGGCATATGTTTGTAACAGGCAAAAATAATCGAGACAGATCCATGGTTCGTTTTGAGAATATGCAAAGAATCACTTTCTGAGTCGATTTATGCATGTCCGTCCGTCTGTCCATGTTAAATTGTAAACATAGTACAGGTCGCATTTATGATCCGAATTGGATGAAATTTGGCACAACTCATTTGTTTGGCCCAAGGACGAACCCTATTGAAATTGGGAAAAATTGGTTCAGATTTAGATATAGCTCCCATATATATTTTCGTCCGATTGTATGTAAATGGTGCACTAAAGTTCTTACATAACATTCAATTTGCACGAAATTTAGCACAGCGTATTAATTTAGGCCTAGAATGATGTGTGCTAAGTTTCGTAAAATCGGTTCAGATTTAGATATAGCTCCCATATAATTTTTTTTCCGATTTTATGTAAATAATGCACTAAAGTCCCTATATATATTACGATTTGCAAGAAATTTAGCAAAGCGTACAAAACTAGGCCTAGAATGATGTGTGCTAAGTGTCATGAATATCAGTTCAGATTCAAATATAGCTTCCATATATATGTTCGTCCGATTTAATGTAAATGGGGCACCAACTTCTCGAAGGTATGCCGATTGGAAGAAAATTGCACAACATACTGAAGGTACTAAAACCTACCGTGTGTCAAGTTTTGTTGGAATCGGTTCGGATTTAGATGTAGCTTCCATATAGTTTCGTCCGATTTTAAGTAAAAAGACCCAAAGCCCATAAATATTTCCTACCGACTTTGTGTTAATTGGGTTCCAAATATTCAACGGGTGTACGATAGATATTTTCTTTTAATCAATTTACATAATTTTGTCCTATTGTAACAAACGAATGACATGTTTATGGATGGATCCAAGTTGGTTCAAATTTAGATAAAGGTCACTTATTTTTGATAATCCAATTTAATGTTAATGATCCTTCAGAAATGCGACGTCTGTTCGGATGCACCTGTTTAATATACCCATAGTGGTGAAGGGTATCATATTGTCGGTCCCGTCCGACTTTACTACTTTCCTTACTGGTTTAACATGGCTGAAGCGGAGGTTTATCTCTTTATAATCCGGAATTGCTTAAGTATCTTATGTATCATTTTTCAAAATTTTAACATGATCCACCTTTATGATGATGCTGACATTTTGAAGCTCAATTTTGAGTGTTTTTTGAATTTTTTTAGTTCTAATGTGCAATCAGGAATTTCCAAATAATAATTTTAGGATCATTGTACTCGCGAATCTGAGTAATTTGATATATATTTTGTGTATGTACCGCTTCAGAGTAATACTCATCTGAAGGTGGGAATTATGTGCGATAAAATTTCTATAAAAGCAACAAACTGGATTTTATATCTGCCATTTGATTCATATGGGCACCTGCGATCAGTAAGCTTTTTTACGTTCCGGATAAAATAAAATATTCTTCGTGAAAATCCATCTACTAGAACGGCGGGTACTGGTCTTCCAAAAACACGAAATTTGATAAAAAAATGTTTTTGAAAATATCGAGGATTTAATTGAATTTTCCGTGGAACATTTCCGTTTCAATAAATGGCCTGACACGGATTTTGAACTTTTGCGAAAACAGAATTTTAAAAACTTCAGCCGAAAGAGATATGTACGCAATTTATCTCAAAAATAGTGTGAGTTTTGTCATCCATGATTCATAATGAATTATTAAGATACAGATCCATTTATTTTCAAAGGGTGCACACCGAAATCGGATGCGCGTTAAAGGCACGTTAATGCAACATGTACATCTTAGCCGTCAAATCAAATTTGACAAAATATACATGGATAAACTTCAATACTTCCTTGAAATTGCATGTGCATCAAATTATTGTGAGGATTACGAGATTTTGACACAATTTAAAATGTATATTTCATAATTTAGTTTTATTTTAAGATTTACTCCTATTTATAGAATCCCAAAATTTATCGGAAGGGCCTCGCAGGGTGTATACTTATACTCAATAAGTAAATATTTTTATATATGTCAAGTTTTCGGCGAAATTCGGGTGAAATAGAAGAATAACATTTTTTTGAAATTCTTGTATAAAATTAAAAAAATAAATATGATGCATTATTTCTTCTTGATCTATCGTGGTCTTTAGATTATATTATATAGATATTTGAAAATTAATTCTTAGGTGTATTTATGTCATGAATATCATGAAAATAATGACATAATCTCCTATATTTTTATTATTTTTCATATTTTTCTCGCTAAAACTCGAGAACGGCTGAACGGATTTTTCTTATCTTAGTCTTGAAATGTTCGTGGAGCTTCAGGGAAGGTTTAAAAGGTGAGAAAAGATCGAATAAATGCCCGGAAATCTCCAAAATTCCGACTTTTATATTTCCCATACAAATGTTTTCTAAATAAAATGTAGATTCATACATTCAATTTGCTTTTTTTGTCAGATTTTTATACCCTTCACCACACTGTGGTACAGGGTATTATGTCTTTGTGCATATGTTTGTAACAGGTAAAAGGAAACGAGATAGACACATGGTTCCTTTTGAGAATATGCATAGAATCACTTTCTAAGTCGATTTATGCATGTCCGTCCGTCCGTCCGTCTGTCCGTCTGTCTGTCCATGTTAAATTGTAAACAAAGTACAGGTCGCATTTATGATCCGAATTGGATGAAATTTGGCATAGGTCACTTATTCGGCCCAAGGACGAACCCTATTGAAATTGGGAAAAATCGGTTCAGATTTAGATATAGCTCCCATATATATATATTTAACCGATTTAATGTAAACGGCCCCTAAATATCTTTCGATTTGCACGAAATTTGGCATAACGTACTGAATTAAGCCTAGAGTGATGTCTGCCAAGTTTCGAGAAAATCGGTCCAGATTTAGATATAGATCCCATATATAGTTTCGTCCGATTTAAGGTAAATGGGTCTCCTAAGTCCCTATATATCTTTCGATTTGCACGAAGTTTGGCATAAAGTACTGAATTAGGTCAAGAATGACGTGTATCATGTTTCGAGGAAATCGGTTCAGATTTAGATATAGCTCCCATATATATATATATTTAACCGATTTAATGTAAACGGCCCCTAAATATCTTTCGATTTGCACGAAATTTGGTACAGCCTAATCATTTAGGTCTAGAATGATATCTGCCAAATTTCGTGAAAATCGGTCCAGATTTAGATATAGCTCCCATATATAGTTTCGTCCGATTTCATGTAAATGGTGCCCCAAAGTCCCTATATATCTTTTGATTTCCACGAAATTTGGTATAACGTACTGAATTAAGCCTAGAGTGATGTCTGCCAAGTTTCGTGAAAATCGGCCCAGATTTAGATATAGCTCCCATATATAGTTTCTTCCGATTACATGTAAATGGTGCCCCAAAGTCCCTATATATATTTCGATTTGCACGAAATTTGGCATAACGTACTGAATTAAGCCTAGAGTGATGTCTGCCAAGTTTCGAGAAAATCGGTCCAGATTTAGATATAGATCCTATATATAGTTTCGTCCGATTTAAGGTAAATGGGTCTCCTAAGTCCCTATATATCTTTCGATTTGCACGAAGTATGGCATAAAGTACTGAATTAGGTCAAGAATGACGTGTATCATGTTTCGAGGAAATCGGTTCAGATTTATATATAGCTCCCATATATATTTTCGTCCGATTTAAGGTAAATGGGTCTCCAAAGTCCCTATATATCTTTCGATTTGCACGAAATTTGGCATAACGTACTGAATTAAGCCTAGAGTGATATCTGCCAAGTTTGGAGAAAATCGGTCCAGATATAGATATAGCTACTATATATAGTTTCGTCCGATTTCATGTAAATAGTGCCCCAAAGTCCCTATATATCTTTCGATTTGCACGAAATCTGGCATAACGTACTGTCTGCCAAGTTTCGTGAAAATAGGTCAAGATTTAGATATAGCTGCCATATATAGTTTCGTCCGATTTCATGTAAAAGGTGCACCAAAGTCCCTATATATTCTTCGATTTGCACAAAATTTGGCATAACATACTTAATTGAGCCTAGAATGATGTCTGCCTTGTTTCGTGAAAATCGGTCCAGATTTAGATATAGCTCCATTTTATTATAGATTGATTTTAAGTAATTGACGTACTAAGGAACCAATAGAAACAAAACGTTCTGAAATTAGTACAACCTAACCTGTGACAAGTTTGTTTGAAATCGCTTAATATTTGGATAGAGCTTCCATATATATTTTCGCCCGATTTCAAGTAAATTGGGCATCAAACTCCTCATGTTAGTCAGATAGTTGCGTTTTCTAGAAGTACCGACATAGCCCAACGGATGACCTCTTTATACTTGTTTGAAGTCGATTGACATACTTTATGGATAGATCTAGGTAGATTCACAGTTTGGTAAATATCACATATTTTTTTTTTTCATCCAATTTTATGTTAATAGTTCTGTTTAATATACCCATAGTGGTGAAGGGTATCATATAGTCGGCCCCGTCCGACTTTACTACTTTCCTTACTGTTTTTTTTTTTAAGTTTGATAAATTTTAAATATTGTCACAAATTAATTTTCTGAAAGGATTAAATTTCGATTACCGATACGTGCGCAAGAACTTTCTTTACTTTTGTTATCCTTTGAGATAGTGACCCTGTGATAGTTACACTATTGTTCGGCATCTTAGCGTCATTAATTAATAACGTTAAGATGCCGAGGAGAAGACGAACTGACTTAGGTCGTCTATAGAATGCAAATACATTGAGGGACTAATGCAAGGATGGAAAATCAGAAGAGATTCTGAATCGCGTTCGTGTCCATTCAGGTAGGAAGATTTTACACAACATGAGAAATTATGGGGGATACCATTATATGGGTCCAACCCACAAACTTTGACCAATATTGATAATTCTTTGTAAGGAGATTTTGGACTCACCAAATAAAACAACTAATTACAGCTGATCCCCAAAGCATTCTATAATGTGGAGTTCCATTATATGGAGGTTTTCGGAAGCTTGGTTAAATTTTCTTAGGAACATTTTCTACTCAATGATCATCCAAAATGTAAAATTACAGCCAAATACCGAATATTATAGGGTTACCTGGATAATTGGGCCTATATTGATAATTTTATGTAGTAGGTTTTCTGTTCAATAAGTATCCCCTATATTAAACTAAAAGCAATTCTGTTGAAAACCGTGCCTAAGATCTTCAAAATACCGAATGTTAAGGGCTACCATTATGTGGGCGGTACACCGAAACATGGGCCAATATTGATAATATTTGGTACGGACACTTTCTGCGCAATTTCAATGTATGTGCAAATTTCAGACCACTATCCTAAAGATAATTTAATATTGGGCTATCGTTATGTGAATTATACATCAACAATATTGTATGCAAGACAACGTTTGCCGGGTCGGCAATGTTGAATGTTAAAATGTTCGTGGAGCTCCAGGGAAGGTTTTAAAGGTGAGAAAAAGTCAAAAAACGCGAAAATTTTGCAAAAAGTATATTGCAACATATTGGCATTTTCACGAATTTAGTATCGAGCTATTTGAATTGCACCACGTCGTAGTTGTTATTTTGAGATATTTTTGGCGAAAATCGGTAGCGTATCATTCCATTAAGCCTACATTTGTCAATTATTGAAAATTTTCTAAATATTTTTTTTTAATTGGATTGACATTGTATTAAAAATTTTTTAAGAGAATACAACAAATAATTGAGAAGTATATCATATCACACTCAGGTTGGAAAACGGGAATAAGAACTTCAACACACCGAAAATTGAACGGGAAATAATTATGACGTATTTCTAAAACGTTAATCTATAGACATATTCTATAATTTCTGGGAATGATGATTAATTAATTGTTGGTATTGACACCACAGATACCATTATATGGGTGCTACCATTATAATCCGGATCAATGATCATCTTTATAGAACCTAAACCCCAAAATACAGAAGAGTGAACTGATATTGACAATTTTAGTAGGATTCATGCTACCAAATAAAACAACCAATTACAGCTGATTAGGTGGAAAAACGTGTGCAAATCCCCTAAAGGATCGTATAATCCCCAAAGGATCGTATAATGTTGTTAGGGATGGGACAAATTTCTTGGTGATTCAGAGAGTGATTGGAATTGAACAACGTACAAAAATCGGTGTTCGCTCAGACAATTTTGTATGGGGAACTAAGTAATTACTTCATAATTAAGGGTCGAACAACGAATGAGAGAGCAAACAACGCTCGTATATTAATATATTCATATTTTTTTCTTATACCCAAAATTAAAAACTTGATAAGATTTGCGCGCATCAACCAAAAATTTGATGACGAACGGTTTCGGAGTCAGAAAAGTTTTCTCTTTATCTGCACCCAAAAAGCCTTGATGTACCACGAAAATAAAAAAACGATTTTTTGAAAAAGGAATATTAAAAAATTGGCCTAAATACACTTCGTACTTTGTTTACATTTTACGGTTACAGCGAATGTTAAATAATTTGACATTTATAAGAAATCAGCTTCATTCTAAACAGTTTTCAATAAAAATCTTCATTTGGATATTTTAGATAATATAGTAAAAAGTATTTGTAACTTCCATATTACTTACTTACTTAGCTGGCTTGTTTCAGAACGGTTGTTCTATAAGTCGAGTTTAGAAAGATCGCGTCGGTCTTGTGCGCATCTCCTCCAATTTGAAGGACCAGGCTCCAAGATGTTTTTCATCTAATTAGTGCCCTTCCCCTTCTGCGTGAACCATCATTATATGCCTTTTGATCTACCGTAGTCGATGCAGCTCAATACGACTCGTGGTTTCTTCGACGCCGATATTCACCGTCGACGCAGATCGGCCCGTAGATTTTTCGGAGAATTTTTCTCTCAAACACTCCAAGCGCTGCCTCATCTGCTTGCGCAAGTGCCCATGCTTCTGATCCATATAACAGCACAGGTAGTATCAGCGTCTTGTAAAGTGTGAGTTTGGTTTGGCGGGAAGTGGCCTTGTTTCTAAACTGCTTACTTGGACCATAGTAACATCTGTTGGTCATCACTATCCTTCGCCGAATTTCAAAACTGATGTCATTCGTTTTATTTATGCTGGTACCAAGGTATATAAAATCTTTATCTATCTCGAAGCTGTAGTTCTCAAGTTCCACAGTTGGTCCGAGTCTACTGGACGTCTTGCGCGTTGATACCATCAGCTTGGTCTTCTCGCCATTTACTGATAGACCCACTTTGGCAGGCAGCAATTTGTTCAAAGGTGGCTGTTACCACTCGCAATGTTCGTCCCATGTTGTTTTTGTACAGAGTGCCATTTCTGTTCACATTTGCGTTGAAAAGATCACACGACAAACTGTCACCTTGTCTGAATCCTTGTTCGGTATTGAAGAGATCCGATGCATAGCCGTATTAATTTGGCAGAAATGCCGAACGCAGACATGGTTTTTAAACACCTCTGAACGGATAGGGCTGTCGAATACGGCTTTATAGTCGACGAATAGGTGGAATATGTCGATGTGTTTTTCGTGGGTCTTTTACAGGATTTGGCCCAGAGTGAAAATCTGGTCAATGATGCATTTGCCACGTCTGAAGTCTTCAGTCGTTCACACAACACACTAGATAGCACTTTATATGCGATGGGAAGGAGACTAATTCCTCTAATTCCTTTTTTGTGCACGGGGCACAGGATGCAGAGGTTCCAATCATTGGATATGCATTCCTCTAGCCAGATTGTACTAATCAGCTGGTGCATGCTCCTGACCAGCATCTGACCACCAGTCTTGAATAATTCGGCTGCTGACCCATCGGCTCCTGCTGCTTTATTGTTCTCCTGCCGATTAATTGCTTTTCTGACCTCATACCGTAATTTCTTATTGGTCCTGGGGTATATTCTTCACCGCCACTATTTGATACTAGAAGCTTTTCAAAATGCTCCTTCCAGATCCTCAACACGCTGTCTGTATCTGTCACCAGGTTTCCTTCTTCATATCTACAGGGAGATGTGTATATCTCGATTTGTGTTTGCAGCTTTTCGACGTCGAGTTTCCGTGTTACATTAGATCGCACATTTGCTGCTACATTAAGACGGGTGCGAACCTTGGCTTCTACAGACGAGAGTGAACGTTGGCTGGTACGTCTAAGATACTGGATGAATGCCTTCCGTCTATCACAACCTGTTTGGTTTTCTTTTTCGTTGATTTTTCATAGTATTAATTTTTTTTTCTAGTTTGGGCAACTAACCCGACACCTCAACCCATTTGTTATAGTTCTCGCGGCATATATCAGCTGACTATTTCAACGGGTGATGAAAATATTTACCTCAGGTGACACCGCTGGAAGTTCAGTGTCCTGAGCTTCACTATGTTAAAGCCAATCAGAGCCGTTGCTTGGTATCCATCATCCCCTACGCCATGAATATTTCTTACCAACACAATTGTTTCCGCAAGTATGAATGGAAATTGAAAAACAAATCTAAAATACCGAAAATTATTCCTTAACAATATTGCTATGGCAAGACAACGTTTGCTGGGCACGCTGGTTTTGAATAAAAAGTTCTAACCGCATCAATTAAACAATATTTCAAAACACATATGTCCATTTTTGTTTTTTATTTCATTTACATTGAATTTAATACACAACTTATATTGCATTTCTTTTTAGGTACTCTGTAATACCGGAGGACTCAATCATATACCATTACGCCATTTGCCTACCAATGTCGAACATTTATCCCTGACTAAAAATCACTTTGCTGTCATTAAACCCGATTCGTTTGCCGGCCTTCGTTCACTGAAGAAATTATCTCTCGACGGCAATAACATAACCAAAATTAAGCAGTTTGCTTTCCGTGGTCTGCCTCGTCTTAAGGAGCTCTCCATACAGTACACCCCCCTGCAGGTGGTAACGAGCTTTGCCTTTGCTGGCCTACAGAATCTGTCCACCATATTGCTAAGTCACAACCAGATTGCCAGTATAGAGGCTTACGCATTTGCCGGGACATCCAATGTCAAGCTAATACTGCTGACCAATAATCCATTGTTACGCATTGAGAGTTTTGCCTTTTCCAGCCTGACACAAGTTGGTCATCTTCTGCTGCCTGCTGGCATACGAACACTTGAGCCGAATGCCTTCTTTGGTATGTACACAGTCGGGCTGCTCAAATTGGCCTACATGGACCTCGAGCATATCCAGCCATTCACATTTCGAGGTCTCTCCAATGTGCTTCTTCTCACAATACAGGAGTCGGATTTGGGCACAATCAGTGGTGAGGCATTCGCCGGACTAACTCAGGTGGATACACTTCAGTTGTTGAACAACAAGATTGACATTATCGAGGCACTGGATTTCAATGACACAGCAGCCATAAAACATCTCAAATTACATGGCAATCATTTCCTGCAAACACCGGAAGCGGATGACATTTGTCTGGATGGTGTGGACAACCTGGAGTTGGGCGACAACTACTTTCCCTGTGGTTGTCAACTGCACAATCTGTTGGAAAGTCCCTTCGCCACCAAGACGCCAAATGCCACACGCAGTCTTCTACAGAACAATTACTGTATTTCACCCATCGAAATGAACGGTCGCCGCATAGGTGATGTGCGGATAGCGGAAATCGCCCCATGTCAGGAGCATTTAATGCAGGCTAATTTAGGCTCTCAGGGAAGCAACCTCAAGCCTCCCGTACTGTGCCTGAGTGCAGTAATGCTGTGGCTGAAATTAGTTTTGGTCACCAAATTATAGCAGGCCGCCCTCAACAACAGTCGCTAAGTTTCTTCCAGTTTCGTTTTGAGTCGATGCTTTGTTACTGTGAAGGCACACACGTACATATACATATGATGCATATGATGTTGTTATGTTTTAGTTGCAGTTCTCTGTTGGCCAATTTTCTACGACTATATAGAATTTATGATAATAAAATAAGAATAAACTATAGAAAATATAACTAAGTCAATTTTGCTAAATATATTAACCTACAAATGTGAAAATAAGTAATAAATAATATATATAAAGTAACATATAGTGTTTGCATTAAGAATGCCGAGCTTTATTTTTGCGGTACAAATTCTAAAACAGAGCAAATTTTGAAACTCGACCTGCCCATTTTCTGTATTCTGAGGGAAAGCATACGCCAACGTTATTGTAATAAATTAGCTATATAGAATTGGGAACAAAAAAGTGAGGTCACCAGTTCCCCTATCTCAGCAGGACATGCTCTTGATATCTGAATTATGTGTGATAAAATGTGGGCATATACTAACAACATTTAAAGGACTTATTGCAAAATAACGACTACACTAAATGAGGACTTTTAATAGCAAGCTTATTTAGAAGGAAAAGCGTAAAAGTACAAAAAGGTAGAAATCTTATATTAATTTGAAGTAATATTGATATCTCCTAAAACAGGGCAAATTTTAAAACTTGACCTGCCTATTTTTTAACATTATGAAAGGATATAAAAAATACGACAAACGCTATCGTAATAAATTAGCTATATAGAATTGAAAACAACAATAATAAATACTGAAAATAGGGGTACTTTTATATGGGGGCTACCAGAAAACGTGAACCTACATCAATAAATTTTTGCATGGATATTTGGTACCCATAGATAACTCTTTGTGCCAAATTACATCCAATTTGATCGTAAATTGTGTCTAATAGATAAAAAATACATTTAATTGGGGGTTATATGAAAACTTGGACCCAGAGACCCCATTTTTTAATTTTACTTTACTATTTGTGTGGTATTTCAGCCAGAGATGGCCCGTCAGAAACAGTGACGTATATGACATACATTTCCGACGTATAATACATACGTCAGAAAAGTCGGAAACCCACCCAAAACAATTAGGTTTTTGACAAAGTATCTATTTCCATTAATCTATTTGGAAATTACGTATGCTTTACTCAAGTCCATATTAAATTTCAAAATGTTCTTCTCAAAAAAGTTTAGAATTTGTTATCAGTTCTAGTAAGGAGTAGTCAGATATATGTAAAAATAATATATATTCTTGAAAATAACTGTATATGCTGATAATATTGAAATAAATGACGTTTACTACATTTATTACATTTTATACAGGTATATGACGTTTTCGACGTTTTCACCTTTTTGACAGTCGAAACCCTAAATATTTGTCACACGGACCATCCCTGATTTCAGCTTATCAATTGGTATAACCAAACATTTTCCAGTAAAAGGTCAAGTTTTTATATCGCCCCAATACGAAAAACGTCCTTGGTTTATTTTGGCAGAGTCCTGTTTTAGGTACTTTGAAAGTTGTAACAAAATACCCTTTAAATTGCCTATAATTCGGTATTCCATGTGGGGTAAGAAACTTCTGACATATAGCTCCCATATACATTTTCGTCTGATTTTATGTAAATTGTGCACCAAACACCCAATATATGTTCGATTGAGACCAAACTAACTATGTTTGGAAAGGCAAGTGTTAAGTTTAGTTGAAATCGGTTCAGATTTAGATATAGTTCCCATATATAGCATTTCCAGATTAAATGAAACCTTTTACAAATTAAATGAAACTTTTTCCAAATTAAATGAAACCTTTTCCAAATTAAATGAAACCTTTTCCAATTGAAATGAAACCTTTTCCAAATTAAATGAAACCTTTTAAAAATAGAATGAAACTTTTTCCAAATTAAATGAAACCTTTATTCTTATCCAAGAAAATATAATATTTCCAGTAATTTTAAATCAATATTTGAAAATTAAATCAAAGAATATTAACAAATATAGATGTATGGCTATGTAATTAGCATAAATATTCTTTAATTCGGTGTGATTTTATTTTATATCTTTACTAAATAAAACTAAAAAAAGAGTAATACAAACTGGGGTATTTCTTGACAAGGTAACTGCTTATCTTAATGAAGGGGTTCCCGACTTGCATGTCCATAACGTAGTTAGAATTATCTTGCCGAGTAAGCTGTTGAATACTTCGCTCGATTACATCAACAATGTTATGTTCCATTGAAACGTCACGCAGCTCAGCTTTTGTATATAATTTTATTTTTAAAAATGGTTTTTCGATTGGATTTACCATTGGAGAATTTAAGAATTTTTGCATCTTTTGGATTCGATAAAATTTTTTATGTCATGTCGCTTGTGTATTTGAGCGTTATCCATTATCAAGAACGAAATTTCCAACTCTGGATTGATTTCCTCCAAAAGACTTTCTATAAATAATTTAAATCTGTCTGCATTGACACTGGAATTAGAAATGATTGTGTGATTGGGGTATCCCCAATATATATTGATCGTTGTTGGGGTATCTATTTTGTAAAGTCTTGAGCATATTTTTGTCTCAGAAGAAAAATAAAATCACACCGAATTAAAGTTTATGTTAATTACATAGCCATACAACTATAGTTGTTAATATTCTTTGATTTAATTTTCAAATATTGATTTAAAATTACTGGAAATATTATATTTCCTTGGATAAGAATAAAGGTTTCATTTAATTTGGAAAAAGTTTCATTCTATTTGTAAAAGGTTTCATTTCAATTGGAAAAGGTTTCATTTAATTTGGAAAAGGTTTCATTCCAATTGGAAAAGGTTTCATTTAATTTGGAAAATGTTTCATTTAATTTGGAAAAGGTTTCATTTAATTTGTAAAAGGTTTCATTTAATCTGGAAATGCTATATATTTTAGTGCGATTTTATGTAAATAGACCATCAGAGCCCTTTTCTTTCGATTTACACGAAATTGTGCATAGCGTATTAAAATAAGTTTTGAATGGTGTGTCCTAAGTTTCGTTGAAATCTGTCCTGTACAAATTGATCAACTGGGCGTTTCCCAGTGAGGGTAGCGGAAGTTCCGGTCATATTAGAAATTGATTTCTGGACCTCACAAGGACTGGGAGCCATAATGAGCTAGCCTCAGTAAGGTGGGGGTTCGTGTCCCTGGAGGTCATAGCCGCTACTCTCAACATAAGGGGACCCCCCCATTCTCGGGGTCAAAAATTTTGTTGATATAATTCGAATCTACACTAATTAAAGAATTTCCCTACAAAATTTCAAATGAAAATCTCAAGAACTCTTGAAAATATAGCCGATTTATTGTGTCAGCATCAAGTGACGGCTGAAGGGCTTCTCAAACTTTAAACGCGTTTTTCTCTAAACATTTTTTTGCGAATGGCGGGCACGATAACTCAAAAACTAATAACCCAATCGATTTCAAATTTTTACACGTTTCTCTGTGAGTGTGTAGCTATCGTATGAACTAGGATAAAGCCAATCGGTGAAGATCTTCCTTATTATACCCTCCACCATAGTATGGAGGGTATATTAATTTTGTCATTCCGTTTGTAACTCATCGAAATATTCATTTCCGACCCCATAAAGTATGTATATTCTTAATCAGGGTAAAATTCTAAGACGATCTAGCCATGTCCGTCCGTCCGTCCGTCCGTCTGTCCGTCCGTCCGTCTGTTGTAATCACGCTATCTTCTGAAGGAATTGAGATAGGATGCTGAAATTTTGCATAGGGTTGTCTTTTGTCTGCAGGCAGGTCAAGTTCGAAGATAGGATATATCGGTCCACGTTTAGACATAGCTCCCATATAACAGTACCCCCCAATTTTCGGTATTTTGAGGTTCTTGGGCGCGTTTTTCAACCGAATACGCTGAAATTTGGTACATTGGGTTCTTATTGGGTACTTAATGTCCCCACAAAAAATTATAAATATAGGTCCACTTTTTCTGGTAGCCCCCATATAACGGTACC
>NW_026883082.1:0-4556 GCF_032173495.1 Musca vetustissima
TGTGTGTATTGTAATGGACATACGGACGAACACACATATCTAGATCGACTCAGTTTGCGAGATCGGTATACTATATATATGGTGGGTCTATGACCAATATTTCGCAGCGTTACAAACACTTGGGGCTGCACAAAGCTATAATACCCTGAGAGCATAGTTGTGGAGGGTATAAAAACATATTACAAAATGTTACATTTCATTTAATGAAATTTATATACACAAGTGTTACCGAATTGCTAGGACTTTGTTTCATTATATTCTTACAATCTTAATTTCATACGAAATTGTCATTAATTTCCAATTCCCAAATACCTTAAATTTGACAATTATGTTCTATTATAGCTCAATTTTGTTCCAATTATTTTGTAAACTATTCCTGGCGCATATGGCTGTTTGTATGCATCTGTCTGCCAGTTACTGTGAAATTGAAACGAAATCCTCATTACTTTATTGTATCTCTGAACTTCATATGAGTTCATTGTCAGATGCATTGCAACTGCACTCAATCAAATAAGACAATTGCGGCGTAGACAGCTTTGTGTATATATGAAGTCAATATTTGGAATTCAAAATTTTGGTATTCTATTTATTATTAGAAAAAAACTAATGGTTTTCTTCATAAAGAAAAATAATGAATTTTTTCATTAAGGGAACCCCACATTCTCGATTTCGAAAATTAATTTTAAAAAAATTTTTGCTGTTCTTCTTTTGTGATTAAAGAAAATTCCATATTTTTGATGGCGGGCATGATAACTCCTAACTCGGAATCCGAAAATTCCAACAGTTCATTGTACAAAAAATGTGTGTCGATCGGACAAACTTTGGGTCTTTAGTGCATAATTTACATAAAATTATAAGAAACAAGTGAAAAAGCGTTAAGTTCGGCCGGGACGAACGTTGGATACCCACCACCATAGATATCCTGACAGGTACTAGAAATGAAAATATAGGGAACATACCAAAAAGTGGACCTATACCGACTTTTCTAAAAATGGATTATGTAAACCAGAATGTAAACCATAAAACAAATTTCAGAAATTTTTAATGGATAATTATACCCTCAGCCTTATGGCTAAAGAGGGTTATACAGTTTAACATGGCGAAAATGTGCCTCATCGCAATATTGGTTCTAGACCCCATGTTTTTTTGGATAAAATCCGTTTCAGAAAATTTCGATTTCATCCAAACTTTGCCCGTTTTATTTTTTCTTCCAAACTTAGTTCAAATTCGAAGATGGGGAATATCAGTCCACTCCATCTGGAACCTCCATACAGGGGCTTGGTCTAAATGCGGTTATAGTTCATTATCGAACCCTACGTTCTAATTTTTATCTCGCTATCCTCCGGAGGTGAAATGGACCTATATTGATAATTTTTTGTGGAGAGATTTGGTACCTATTAATAACTCAAAATACTAAATTACAGCTATTTCTGCGGAAAAATACGATCAAAACCCCAAAAATACTGAAAATTAGGAGGTACCGTTATATGGGGGCTACCTGAAAAAGTGGACCTATATATTTTTAATTTTTTGTGGCGACATTTAGTAGCCAATGAGAACCCAATGTAGCAAATTTCAGCTAATACGGTTGGAAAACGCGCTCAAGAACCCAAAAATACCGAAAATTGGGGGGGTACCCTTATATGGGAGCTATGCCTTAACGTGGGCCGATAAAGCCCATCTTCGAACTTGACCTGGAAAATTCGATTTTTTACTGAACCGATTTCAGTAAAAATTAACACACATCATTCTATACCTAATTCATTACGCAGTGACAAATTTCGTGCAACTCGAAGGATATATTGGGACTTTGGTGCACCATTTACATTAATTCGGACGAAAATATAGATGGGAGCTATATCGAAATCTGACCAGATTTTTTGGAAACCTAACACACATCATTCTAGACCTAGTTCAGTACGCTGTGCTAAATTTCGTGCAAATCGAAAGATATATAGGGACTTTGGTGCACCATTTACATTAAATCGGACGAAAATATATATGGGAACTATATCTAAATCTGAACCGATTTTCAGGAAACTTAACACACATAATTCTATACCTAATTCATTACGCTGTGCCAAATTTCGAGCAAATCGAAAGACATATTGGGACTTTGGTGCACCATTTACATTAAATCGGACGAATATATATATATATATATATGGGAGCTATATCTAAATCTGAACCAATTTTCAGGAAACTTAACACACATCATTCTAAATCCAAATCACTATGCTGTGCAAAATTTCGTGCAAATCGAAAGACATATTGGGACTTTGGTGCACCATTTACATTAAATCGGACGAAAATATATGTGGGAGCTATATCTAAATCTGAACCGATTTTTAGGAAACTTAGCACACATCATTCAGTACACTGTGCCAAATTTCGTGCAAATCGAAAGATATATAGTTACTTTGATGTACCATTTATATTAAATCCGACGAAAATATATATAGGAGCTATATCTAAATCTGAACCGATTTTCAGGAAACATAACACACATCATTCTAGACACAATTCAGTACACTTTCCAAATTTCGTGCAAATCGAAAAAATATATAGGGACTTTGGTGTACCATTTACATTAAATCGGACCAAAATATATATGGGAGCTATATCTAAATCTGAACAGATTTTCAGGAAACTTAACACACATCATTCGAGACCTAATTCATAACGCTGTGCCAAATTTTGTGGAAATCGAAAGATATTTGGGGACTTTAGTGTACCATTTACATTAAATCGGACGAAACTATATATGGGAGCTATATCTAAATCTGAACCGATTTTTAGGAAACTTAGCACACATAATTCTAGACTTAATTCAGTACACTATGCCAAATTTCGTGCAAATCGAAAGATGTTTAGGGACTTTGATGCACCATTTACATTAAATCGGACGAAAATATATGGGAGCTACATCGAAATCTTAACCGATTTTCACGAAACTTGACAGATATAATTCTAGACCTAATTCATTACGCTGTACCAAATTTCGTGCAAATCGAAAGATATATAGGGACTTTGGTGCACCATTTACAGTAAATCCGATTTAAATCTGAACCGATTTTCGGTTCCTTTTGCCTGTTACAAACATATGCACAAAGACATAATACCCTATACCACAGTGTGGTGAAGGGTATAATAAGGAAGATTTTCACAGATAGAAAACAAATGGTCGTTTTTTTATATTTGAAGACAATGATCTACATCATATGTAGGCGACCGTGATTTTCATCTGAAATACCACGGTTCGTCCGTAAATAGAAGACCTCTTGAAGGTCTTATATAGAATAATACTGGTCTTTCTAGTATAGAAAACGAATTTTATTCTTCATGCAGATATCATGAAGAACACCTCTGCTATTGCTCTATAGAAATACCAAGTCATCCCCATATAGGAACCCAATGCTCTTCTCAACATACAAGTCCAAATGTCTTAGTTTCATATAAAATCTCTCTTCGAATTCGGTTAAGTTTCTTTACAAAAAAAGGTTTCAAACCATTCCCCCAAAATTTGTGCAGTATTTTTTTCTTTGTTCTCTAATTTAGTCTCAATACTCTGTTATTCAGTTTAATGGTAGCCAAAATTTGCCGAATTACCAGTTAGTAGAACAATTCAAGCGATGTGAATGGAAAATAATACCACTAACAGCAGACACCATTACCAGAACCAAAAAAAAAAGAAAACAAACGAATCGAAACAAAACATATGGACAGATGAATTGTTGGTAGCTGTAAGTTCCCCTCATCCATGTTAGTGGCTGGATGATGACTGACTGGCTGGTTGGTTGGAATAGGAGCCAGGAATTGTTAGCAATACCTACAAATGTTTCAAACGTAAACAACGAAAGAAATGAAGCCATCAATTCTAAATGTGAATGGATGGATGGAGCATAAATGGAAATTGTTTGTTAGCTCTAAACTGGAGGGGCACAAACAAACAGAAGCACATACACACACATGCACTCATACGCTAGCAGGAGACGGTTACGACGGAGCTAAAAGTTCAACCACTTGGGTCTCTTCTTGAAATGGGTTGCAATGGGATGTGGCTGTCATCAGGACGTTTGCGGCGCACTATGGCTGAAATCGTGATTTTAGCGGCATAAAACATATCCCGACAAGCTAGATTCACCAAATTTTGAGTGTAGAATTCTAATGTTAGAAACAGTGGTTTGTGAAAAAATTGGGCGGGTCACACCCCCAGCTTGTTGGGTATTTTGTCGATGTTGGGTTCGTTTTTCAACCGAATATTTGTAATTTGGTATTTGTAGTTCTCATTGTAAAGAAAATTTCACTACCAAAAATTATGAATATTGGATTAGTTTTTCGGGATCGGGTGAAGTACATACAGCATACGGGTATATGACAGTGTGCTGTATGTACTTCATTATTCGGAATTTTCGAGATTTTGGGCACTTTTTTAAACCAATTGGCTGTCTTTATGTTCTTTATGTTCTAATTAGGTAGCAAATCTTCCTATTAAAAACTATCGATATTGGTCAATTTTTTAATGTAGTTCCCATATAATTGTACCTCCGCAATTT
>NW_026883083.1:0-46344 GCF_032173495.1 Musca vetustissima
AAGGTTGGTCACATGACTGACTTCCAAACTGTCTGGCCTGGCTGCCAGCCTGTCCGTCTGGCTGCCTTGCCATCTGAATAATAGAACAGCTACAGAAACATCATCAGACCTTACAAAATATAATGGAATTATTTTGTAAATGTAACGCCAGCCATCAGGATTGCATAACAAGATTAAAACATGAAGATGCGAAGTGGTTATACCCCATCCCGGTCTTTGCAATAGCATTAAATGTAACTTTGAATTTTGGAAATGGTTGCTAACAATGTAACACTATCTGTTTTTAATTAAAGTAAAGGGGTTCTTGAATGGATAATTTGATAGGAGTTCTGTTGGGATAATAGTAAATGAGATGATAAATGTTAGATATATATATATATATAAAGGTCTTTACAATATCGGTCCATGTTTTGACATAGTCTCCATATAGGAGAACGTACCATTTAAAACATGTCTTTGGTCCTAAGCGAATTTCAGAGATTTAGGAGCAAAACTTGTGACATGCATTTATAATAACATAGCCCTAATATAAACGTCGGTTCAGATTTAGATATAATTCCCAAATATATTTTCGGTCTACTTACTTAGCTGGTTCGAGACAAAACATTTGTTCCATAAGCCGAACTTAAAAACGATTTCCAGGCGCGATATGTCATCCTCCACTTGATCTTTCCATCGAATTTGTAGCTTTCCCTTACTGAACCATCAGTAGGCTCGTTTTTATGCCTTTTGACCTGGGCATCCTCATCCATTCGCACAACATAACCTAGCCACCGTAATCGTAGCAGATCGATACGACTATGTCGATGTCCGTGTATAGATGGTAAAGCTCGTGGTTCATTCGACGCCGATATTGACCGTCAACGCAGATGGGCTCGGAGAACTTTTCTCTCAAACACTTCAAGAGCTGCCTCATCTGCATTCGCAGGTACCCATGCTTCTAATCCAAACACCAGCATGGGTTAAGTTATCCTGCATAGCCGAATTAATTTTGTAGGAATGCCAAACGCAGACATAGCTCTAAACACCTCTGAGCGTATGGGCTGTCGAATGCTGAAGTGTCGATGTGTATTTCGTGGGTTTTTTCCAGGATTTGGTGCAGAGTGAAAATCTGGTCATTGGTGGATTTGCCAGACTTGAAGCCGCTTTGGTATGGTCCAATTATGTCAGTGACCATTGGCTTCAGCCGTTCACACAGTACGCTGGATAGCACTTTATATGCGATGGGAAGGAGACTTATTTTTCTATAGTTGGCACATATCGCCTTTCCTCCATTTTTGTGCACGGTACACAGGATGCTGAGATTCCAGTCAGTGGGCATGCGTTCCTAAATCCAAATTGTACTAATCAGCTGGTGCATGCTTCTGACCAGCATCTGACCACAGGTCTTGAATAGTTCGGCTGGTAATCCATCGGCTCCTGCTGCTTTATTGTTCTTCAGTCAATTAATTGCTACTTTGACCTCATCCTGGCAAGGTGGTATACACTCTATTCCGACATCTTTTATTGGTTCTGGGGTATCTTCTTCACCGTTACTATTTGATAGCAGAAGCTTTGCAAAATGCTCCTTCCAGATCCTCAACACACTATATGTATCTGTCACCCGGTTTCCATCTTTATCTCTACAGGAGGATGTGCCTGCACCAAAGCCTTCGGTTTGATATTTTACTCGTTGGTAAAATTTCCAGACTTCGTTCTGACTCTTTTCTTGATGGTGGTCTTTGGTACCCAAGTGTTGCTTTTGCTGCAGTGTTGTGTTAGATCACACATTTCCTGACCCATTAAGACGAGTGCGAACCATGGCTGCTACAAAGTAGAGGTCCGAATCGATATTCGGTCCTCGGATCGATCGAACGTCTAAAACACTGAATGATTGCCTTTCGTCTATCACAACATGATCAATTTGATTTCTCGTCGTTTAATCCGGAGTAAGCCAGGTGGCCTCGGGAATATCAAGATGCTTGAAGCTGGTTCTGCTAACTACGACGTTTTTTGCTGAAGCGAAGTCAATCAAACTCATGCCGTTGTCCGAAGTTACTTTAGGGTGGTTGAATTTTCTGATGGTGGGCCAAAAATATTTTCCTTTACGATTTTTGCACTAAAATCTCTTAGCAGAAATTTAATGTCATGGTTAGGGCAGCGGTCATAAGCTGTTTCTAGGCGTTCGTAAAATATATCTTTGGTCTGGTCGAGACTGATGTAGAAGAACTTCGTTTTTATACGGAGTATAACAATTCGCTCATCTACTGGATGGATCTGGTGACAAGGTCTTTTATTCTCCTTCATGGCAGCTATAATACAGGGCGTAATCGTCTGATTTACTTACGCCTGTCCCTTTCCATCGCATTTCCTGTAAGGCAATAATGTCGCTTTGTACTTTTTGAGTACATCCGCCAAACCGAAAATTGCACCTGTTCTTTACAACGTGCGCACATTCTAAGTACAGATTCCTTTATACGTTTGTTTTTTTTTTTCTTTTTCTTTGCTTTTTCATAGTAGGAGTGGTTTTCCGAGTGTGGGCAACTAACCCGACGTCTCAACCCATTTTTTATAGTTCTTATGGGTGAACTACCGGCACATATCAGTTTCAACGGGTGATGAAAATAGGTACCCCAGGTGGCACCGCGGAGAGGTCAGTGTCCACATTTGAGATGAAAGAGGGACCAAGATAAGCCCGAACTTCGTCATGTTAAAGCCAATCAGAGCCTTTGCTTGGTATCTATCATCCCCTACGTCATCTCATGTAAGTTTATTTCGTCTTAGTTCTTGGGTTATTGTTCTTCGCCAGGTGTTTCTTGTTCGACTTCGATTTCCCGACCCTTAGGGATTCTATTCAAGCGACATTCTGGTTATGCAATATACATTTTTTCTTAAGGTTTGGCCAATCCATCTCCTTTTCTTACGTTTAGTCTGTTTTGTGTTGATTCCTTCTAGCAACCTCATTCTGGTTGTTAAAAAAATGGAATTTTTGTTTCTTATTTAATTCGAGCCTACATCCTTAAGTACGATATGTGGCTGTGTCAGAATCAACTTTTTGTAGTTGGTCTTGATAATTTGTATACATTGTGAGATAGTTAAACGGTCCATTTTCGTCAACATGGTTTAACAGATGTCGAATTCCAGTTCCATATATTTGAAACCACGAAATGGATAATCCTGTATGATTTAACCTTTTCGGTGATCACTTCTTCAGTTGATGAAAATTTCTTCACGGTTTCTAACGCGAATATAAGTGCCTCTTTTTCAAATTTCTCTACTAATGTCCATTAGTCTAACAAGATTTCAACTTTCAATTATTTATTAAGTTTATTCCCTTTTTTATAAATATTTAACAGAATTAAAACCACAACTATGTTGTTGTATTGAATAAGTTTAAGAGCATTATAAAAAATATTCATGATTTTCCTGAAACTATCCCCAACAAAAGTAAGTCGTATTATTGTAATTTTACAGCCAACAAAGTTTTATTTTTGTAACTTTTATTTTTATTGGTTATTATTGTAACTTTTATTATTTATTCTACTATAGATTCATGCCTAGTGGACTCTCGTTGGTTTGTGACAGGGAAAACGTTTTTCTTTCTGTAACTGACAACTGTCAGTTTCATTATGCATTTGAAATTGTAAATTCTGCACAAAGCAACTGGACAGCTAGCTACCGTACAACAGAAACCTTATACATACATAGGTACAGGCGAGAGCACCAATACAGCAATTTTATGTTGAAGAATGATAGAAATAAAACAACAGAAAATCAAATTCTAAAAAATCAACGACTAAAGAAACGAAATAGTTAAAAAACATACATACTTATGGCCCAATAGATGGTTAAAATAGCTGTAAGGAATGTTCAAAAGTCGGATGATAACCTTCACCACTTTGGGTACATACAAGATATGCTTATACAGTCGAGTACGGTTATAGCGAACTAGTAAGGACAAAGCAAATTAGTTCGTTATATCCAAGGTAAGGCAAAACATAGGCTTCTCAGAAAAAGAATATATTATATTGGAAACGGGTAGTTTTTTGCTCTTTTGACAATTCTTTTTGCGTTTCTCCTTTTCTTTTATGAACATGATATTACAGCTTTGGGACCAGAAAAAGTGTTCGTCGAAGTTCGTTATAAGCGTTTTAAACAACCCATAAACATACAAGTCTGAAATCTGTGAAAAATTGCATGTCAATCGGTCCGCCTTGGGTTCTTTGTTGTACCATTTGCATGAAATGGAGCAAAATTATGTATAAGAGCTACATGTAGATCTGGACCTATTTGAGCAACCGTGGCAGAATCCATTTGGTATGCTGCAGCACAAAACGTTTTCCAAAATTGTATATCGATTGGAGAAACTTTTGTTATTTGGTGTACAATTTGCATGAACTCAGATGAAAATATATATCTGAAATATATATTTCACAAAATCCAATACAGGATATCGAAGCTGCATCTAGACCAAACCAATACGCTATGCAATATTTCGTTTTTGGTGAAGAATTCTCATAAAATCGAACGAAAATATATGTGGGTGCTATATCTAAATCTGAATCTATTTCAAAAAAACTTAACACAAAACATTTTAGACTAACTTCCATATTCGTTGCCAAATTTCTTGTATATAGAACAAACGAAGGCTCTTCGGTCCACCATTTACGTAAAATCGGACGAAAATATATATGGGATATAGATCAAAATCTGAATCGATTTGAACAAAAATTAACACACAACTTTCTAGAATTAAAACAATGCGTTATGCAAAATTGGGTCTCAATCGAAAAAAACAATGGAAGTTTTGTGGACCATTTATATAAAATCGGTCGAATATATATGTATATATATATATATATATGGGAGCTATATTCAAATATAAATAGATTTCAACAAAACTTCACGAACGTCAACCTGTAGTAATTTCATTACGCGGTGCAAAATTTTGTCTCAATGGGACAAACATTGGCAATTTCGTGGCCCATTTACATAACCAGAATTTACATAAAATAGGACGATATATATTTTCATCCGATTTTATGTAAATAAAAATTGGGAGCTTCGTGCACCATTTATATAAAATCGGACAAACTACATAGGAGCTATATCTTAATCTGAACCGATTTTTTCCAATTTCAATAGGGTTCGTCCTTGGGCCAAATAAGTGACCTGTGCCAAATTTCAACCAAATCGGATTATTAATGCTACCTGTACCTGTAGTCACAAGAATATATGAACAGACGGATGGACATAGATCAACTCAGAAAGTGATTTTATGCATAATAGTAATCATGGATCTATCTTCTTTCCTTTTGCCTGTTACAAACATATCGTATGTACATCTATTGTACCACATTGTGATGGGCCAATAGATGGTAAAAAATACATCCTTTTAAAAGGTTGAAAAATGTATTAAAACATTTACTTCAAAAAATTCAAGGTTTGGATCTATAAAGACTGTCGTGTTAGGTCCACTCATGACATAACTGAACGATTTAAAGGAGTTAAAAGGTACCAGAGGAGAAGGCATACTGGACCAACCTTCGGACTTGTTCTTGGCTTAGTAAAAATAATAGGTTGTGCATAGTTTGATTCAAATCTGAAATCAATTTGTTGGTATTTGACTTAAAAGTATTCCGTTCGCAAGGTATTATTAAACAAATTTTTAGCACAAGAGTGTACTGATATTACCTATCTTCGAACTTGAAATAAGTTTGGTATAAATATTACGATGTGCAAAGTTTAAATGAATTCGGTTACTGACTTCGAGAGTTATCGTACACGATACGGCCAGACAGACTAACGCACATTTGTAAATCTACGCCAAATTGTCTGAAATGGAATTGCTCCAAAGAAACATGGGGTCTGAAACCAATTTTTCAAGCTTATGGATTTACAAAGAGCGCCGTGTTAGATCCACTTATGACATGATTAAACGATTTATAGGAGTTTAAATATTTTAGTCCATCATACTTCTATTGTAATTATTTGTAACAAGTCTCCTTTGAAATAATATCACCTCTACCAAAAATTTCACATTTATTCCTGCAGAATATGCCAATTTGTGCATAATTTTTAATTTCATAAAAAAATAAATTTGAACATAACGCCATCAAAGGATAACGAAAAGTGAATGGCCAGCATGTCTACTATGACATCCATTTAGCCCTAAAAGTATTTATTTTAAATGGAGCGCACGTCTATTGTTTGTCTAGGGCACATAGACATGTATATTAGGGTTATAACTATTTTGCAATCTCTTTGACATAACCGTTTGTACGCCACAAAATGTTTTAATTGTTAATTGAAATTTTAAACTATTTCTATGAGCGATGTCTAATTTTGTTCATAAGTTATGTGGCTTTTACTGGAAGTTAAAAAAATTAGAATTATCCTACACTTTTTAATATGATTAGTTTTTTCACGAAAACATTATTCCAAAGTGGATTTTGTATGATCTTTTTTAAATAATTTAATGAAATAACCCATATTTTAGTCATTTATAGGCAAATCTTAATTCATTCCAATTTTTTGAAAAAATCAAAAAGTTATAACCCTAATGTCCACATAACATCCGTGTTGAAGAGAAAGTCAACTAAAAATGCTGTGCTTGCAGACTCAAATAAAAATTGTCTATTTACATTTAACTATAAAAATTAATTCCTGTCTTTTATGTCAGTCCATAGCTAACATAAAGGCATAACAAACTCAAATGTTCATGACTATCTGTCCAAGGATATAGGAAATAATAAAAAGCTGTATACACACACATATATATATATAGAATTTTCCATTAAAAGGTGAGATTCAGTATACATTTATAATGGCATTTGTATGTTATTTTGATAAGATTTTTTTCACGTCTGTGGTGTAATTAGAATTAGAGAAGGAGAGGGAGAGAGAGTATAATATAATTTAAAAATGTAACTTTACATCTAGACATCCGAGAAGAACAATAATCAACACTGCATCCAATTTCATAAATAGAGTTTTAGACATAAGCCATCCAGACTATCACAACAAAACATTAATATAATTAAGAAGATCCTGAAGAAAAATGATTTTCCGGACAAAACTATTGACAATCTCATGATACGAGCAAGAAAAGAAAAGACAAAGAAAACAAGCGACAACAGCGAGAAAATTTACAAAACTATGACATATACACGTGGGTTTTCAGAAAGATTAAAACATTCTAACATTTACGACAACACAAAATTTGAGCTGGCATTTAAAACTACAAACACGCTGAATAATCTTTTCAGCAAATTAAAAAGTAAAATACAAGACGAGGAGAAATCCAACGTAGTATACCGCATTAAATGTAAGGGAGACAAGTCCAACGTATGCCAAAAGGTATATGTTGGCACTACTAAGACAAAATTAAAGACAAGAATATCCGCACATAAATCGGATCAAAAAGCTCTGTACAAACCCATAGAGCAAAAAACAGCCCTTGCAGCACACTGCACAAAAACAGGACATACCCCAGATTTTAATGACATAAAAATTCTAACTCAAGAAAGTAATTATCAAAAAAGGTTTACTCTTGAGATGTTGCACATAATCAACACTCCACTTGACACTCGACTCAATTATAAAACCGACACAGACAACTGCGCTCAAATCTATAGACACACAGTAAACAAATACAAATCTGGTAGACTTTAGTTGAAGTAAGAACGTTGACTTAAAGACAACATAACTTTCTTCAAGTAAGTTTATTTACATATTGTTATTGTTGTTTCAAAATCTGTTAAAATATATGTAATTGTAGTTCCCTGAGGATGATTGGAGAATCCAATCGAAATATTGGAAACAATAAATATTAAAAATCAAAATTAAAAACGATTTTTACTTTTAAAAAGCCTACAGCCGAACTAATACAACAAAGATAAATGTAACAAATATTCGAAATTGTTTTGGGACCGATTGTTTTGGGTTGGACCGATGGATTCCATCTTAAGGCTTGAATCAAGTTCAATTTTCAGCATTTTTTTTTTTGCCTGGCTGATGCCAGACAGACGGAGCAAGTTAGTGATGTGAAAAATAAAACCCATTCACGTCGCTCAAGAACATTGGGATGTCTAATGTGTTAAATTGGTCATTCCGAAATCCTCATTACACCGTATTTAGTAAAATCTTGGACCTTAAGGCTTATAAAGTTCAGTTAAGGCTTATAAAGTTCCGCAGTTGTTAGCAAAAGAAACAGTATTCAATAAACAACCACCAAGTAAGAGGAGAGGCGGAGAACGATACCTAAACAAAACACAGCCGAACAATTGTTGTTGTGTGTTTTTTTCATGAGAGGGATGCATTTGTTTTTGTCAAATAAAGAGAGGGCGCAAATAGTGGTAAAATAGAGTGAAGTAGGAAAATAGTTCCGATATTAATGAAATATTTACATTTTTTGGAAAACTAGTGGCTTATTCGATATTCGGTCTGACTCGAACATACTCATTAAGGATATGATTGTATCCTGTTCTATATGTTTGCGTAGGGTGTCGATCCACTCGTCCATAGCCTTAAGTATTAAAGCTGCTACGGCCGCTTCATATTTCATTTGGATATCAGTTGAATGGATATACATATAGTCTTAAAAGATCTAATTTGTGTTATCCGCAGTGCCCCACATAGACCAAAGCTACATGTTCTCTGGACTTTTTGTAACTAAAATTCCTGACCTTAGATGTAGTATAATCTGACCTTAGATGTGTGTGACAGCTAATGGCATAACAGACGGGTTCAAATTCCTCATCAGAGACTGTTTATAGTGGTGACAGAATCTCTGACTGCGGTGTTCCATGTCCTACATTGTATCTTTATCGGCCCTCGCCTGCTATCGTCCTCTTCGCCGATTTCGAGGAGGGAATGTCAGAAATATCCTTCTGAACATTCGTTTGCTATTCGCTGTCCCGTTCAATTTGGCCGGTTTTCGCCTTTGTATCCTAGATAACTGTTTCTTCATTGTTGTGAGCTTATCGATATCATTACTTACTCCTCCGGCATTCAATGACCGTAATGTTTTTTTTTTACTTTCGACTTGAAATTTGATTTTGAGTCCCCGCCTATCTCGGAAGGTTGCGTCGGGATTGTTCTTCCCCTGTGGTTATATCCATTTTACCCTCGACTACAGATGCAAAAACACACACATATGTATGAGATAAGGTGACGACGGGCGTGACTCGTGTGCAGATCAACGACACCCGCCAGTACTAATGGTGGGTGATCAAACTATCCCATTACCCCCAGAATTGACTGATTGTAATAGATTAACTTGATCGTCCACATTTTCCCACATTAGGAGACTGACAAACTCTCCCGAATCAGTTTCGGTTATTTTTCAATAAATTGGGAATTAATTTATTGAATTCAATACTGATGGCAAGAGTTCATTTTTATTATCACAACTAAATTTTAAATCATTGTATTTTAATTTTGGAATTCCTGTTATTTTCCGATTCGAATTTTTGTACTTTGATCCGTTTGTTGTCATGTGTATGGAACTTAATGTATGTTTCATTGGTCTATTATAAGACAAATTGCCATTAAATTTGGGGATTTCCATTTCGTTTCATTTGTCCCAATTTAGATTAGGCGAGTTTACTTTCGGCAAGTCTTTCTTTATAGGAGAGAGGGGCAAGGAGAATAGAAATGGAAAAAATTGCTCGTACCGACAATTTTATTTAACATTTTATTTTTTTTTAACTGTGAAAAAACTATTTACAATAAATATATAAAAAAATATATTTTAACACTTGATGCATCCCATATCAAGTGTTAGCATACCAATTATCTACTACTACTCCTAGAATGTTTAGTAGTGCAAATGGGATATATCGAACCCATTTTTGTAATTTTTAAGGTTTTAATCGCATTGAAGTGACTCTAATGCAGATTTTTTTTCGCAGAAAAATGTCAATGTAGGTTCATGTTTTGTGATCCATATAACGGCACCGCTCCAAGTCTTCTTGAAGGGTAAGCAACTTTTTTGCAAACAATTTTCAATATCAGATTATATTTTAACCAAACCCCCATAGAATGTTCTAGTCAAATTTTCCAACCCGAGTGTCTTTTATTGAGCATATCATTTACTCAGAGTATAAAAATAAAAAACAGACAAGATACAAATGAAGGTCTCTACCGATTTAAGGTCTTCTGGATTCCGATATTTTTTCTTGCGCTTATTCTGATTATTTTTTGGAAATAAAGTTATTATATATTATTAAAAATCTGTCATTTCGTTAGAATCTCTAATACCCTTTGAAAGAGATGAAGGAATGGTAATGTGTTGAAAATCTACGACATATTGAAAATTTCTACATTTACAACATTGCAGTGACAATATTCCAGGTTTCGAAGTTCTATCCGCATAGTTTTCGACTCCCCGCGAACATCGAACATCCAGAACTCACGATACGTTGCAAAATTAGTTCCTTTGATCAGACATCGTATTAGCAAACACTAATTCAACATTCTAAATTTTTAGAATGTCTTATCAATGTTTCAAAATTTGGCTTCTGCATTGCAGAATAATATTCAGTTGATTTTCGTCCGGCACTTCGATAAGCCGTGAATTGCCTTACCCGTGCGTGGCAATTATTCGAATTAAAAAATGTTTACTAAAGTCTTGAGAAATGTGTGTCTATGGGTCAGCTTGTGTGTGGCAGCTAACGTCGGTCGGTAATAAGAAGCAAATATAACATTGCATTAAAATACAAGAATTGAGAATGCAATTTTTGAGGCAAAGTAAAACATGAATTTGAATACCTCCAGGTGGAAAAATTTTTTTACTTGTATCATTCATGTTTGGTGCGTAATTTCGGTGGCCCATATTTAGTGTTTTTTTTTTTAATCTTGAAAGTGTTTTTTTATAAATGTTCAATTAGATCGGCGGCTAATGTACACCTCAATATTAAAGGAAATCTGCAATTTGCATTATCCCCTTATGATTTTTGTATTTAAAAATATATAGCGACAATAGTACTTTATGGGTAGTATTGACGATTTTCTTATGGTGAACACTGAATTCGGAGGCAGATAATACTCTTTTGACCTTTAAATTTTACGGTTTGTTTTGACAATAGAATCGCATATGAATAATTTCACAATTCAAAAAACGCATTGCCGGGTGGAACTTTTAATACCCTCCAGCACATGATGACTATTTCATTGTAAATTGTCTGCTAGTAGGTTGTTTATTTGGAAAAGTGAAAAACAAATTACAGACGCGCAGGTTGAAAAAAAATAAAACCTTTGGGGACCACGCCAAAAGAAAACCAATGTAAAAAATGTTCAATATAAATTTGTTTCACGCAACTAGAACCTGGGAATATGGTTTTTACATATATAAAATCCGGCAGTTGGAAGCTACAGTTACTATGGTGGTTGAAACCATCAAAACACCGAAAATTTGGTGGTATCGATATATGGGAGCTATAGCAAGCGTGGACCGGTATTCAATTTTTTGTTTTTTTGGGAAGGTTTGATACCGCTTGAGAGACCAAAATATCAAAATAGGTCAATTTGTTTGAAATACGTGTTCAAAGATCCCAAAATACCAAATAATCGGTGGTACCGCTCTATGGGGGCTACCCCAAAACTTGGACTATGGTAATATTTATACCCTCAGTCTTATGGCTAATGAGGTTATGTACATACACATTGACAAAATTGTGCCTCATCGAAATATTGGTTTTAGACCCCATGTTTCTTTGGACCAAATCCGTTTCGATTTACAAATATCCGTCCGGCCGGCTGGTGTGCTCGATAACTCTCGAAGGGAGTAACCGATTTCATACAAACATTGCACATTGCAATATTTCTTTCAAAATTAGTTCAAGTTCAAAGATGGGGATATCGGTACACTCCTTCTGCATCATGCGAACAGACTATTCAATTTGATCCAAACTTTGTACAGATATACCAAGCCACTCTCTCTGGTACCTCCCCCAGAAGGTGTCATCATTTTCAATATTTGTAAATCCAATATTAGGAGAATCGAATGTCCCATTTGATCCAAACATTGCACAACCTATTATCTTTACCAAGCCTAGATTAGGTCTGAAGGTGGGTCCCGTCTGCCCTCTCCTTCGGGTACCTCCCACTAGAGAAACAAGTTTCAGGTATATTTAAAGAACTTGTATAAGTTTGATACGTTCAGACTCAACTTCCCGAGCTCATTCAATCACGTCTGCTGATTGACACCACGGGCATCTCCTCTGCAAGTTCCTTCAGCGGAGACCGTAGAGTGCAGATGCCACCGAGCGGTGGTTGTTGCTGTTTTGCTCTCCTTGCTCGACACTTTTCTCCCATTGGAATATGTAAATGTAGTAGTAAATGACAACCGATCCTCAGCGTTCACCGCAATCTTCTGAGATTCTCTAGTTGGAAGTACCCACAGCGTTCACTTGTCGACCAACCTCCTTAGAGTTAAACTGTCTACGCATAACGTCTACGCGTTATTAACAGGTCTCAGCGCCGCCACCATAAATTACAACAGGTAATTTATTTGTTGTAATAAAGAAAAGATTACCACCAATAAAACCGAGATTATTAAGATAATTTAACTAATATTTCCTTGCGTTTTATTTCAGTTGACCATTCTTTTCTTTTCCAGAAACCATTATCTGCTTGGGAGCTATCGTTGTCGCTTCACCCCGCTCCCTTGAGTGAATACATTGAACACCCCCAACCACCACACCACAGGAGTAGAGCAAACTCCTCGCCTAAACAGAACTAAAGTATAAAGTTGAAGTGACCATTGATACAATTTTATTGTGTGAATGGGAAGACATCGCTTTGAGGGGAAGTAAAGAAAATGTTTGGAGAGTATTCCCAAAAACTCAACATACCTGGGTCCCAGAATACAAAACGAGTTAAAAGAACTAAATGTAGAATACATCCACATATGTATAACATTTTTGACAAGGCTTTTAAATTAGAAGGATTAACAGAAACAGAATTTTCGACCGTCATAATAAACACAGTAATCAGTTTGGGATTGGATCCAACATATTTGAGAGGTCAAGGATATGTTCGTCTAACATATCAGCCAATTGTAATGGAAATTCATTTCTGCGGTATACATTTAATGTTCTTTTCAGATTTTAAAATTAAGTTTTAATACAGCATCGAAGATTCGAGAAATTCGAAGTATATTTTCTAAAATTTTGAACATTTACTCATTCTTTAGCAAAACCAAAACCATGGTCTACCACTTTATATAGAATATTTCAAGAATTGAATAAATCTAAGAAGTAGACTGAAACGTCAAGAAGGTTTGGTACGACAAATTCATATATGGGAGCTATGATAATTAAAAACGCCATTAAGAGGCGGTATGGCGCACAAAATTAAGTTTATAAAAATTAGGTATATCTACCTTTATGTTTTCGCATAGACTCGTAACATTCGTAAAATCGGCATATATGGTACTGTAAAAGTTTCTCTATGGAATTATAATTCCAACACCAACTAGAAATTTTGACTTCATTGATATTAATAAGAATACATTATTATTTTTTGTTCTATTACTAATTTAGCCTCCAAGGTAGCCTACAGCAGCTGTGTAAATCCCCATGGAGAAAATGGAATTTGCATAAATATCGCCGAATGCAAATACTTACGGAATATGTTAAAGAGAAATATGACTGATGAAACGCGACAATTTCTACGAAATAGTCAGTGTGGTTATTACAGTGAACCAAAACCCCGTGCGGAAAGAACATTGGTAGTATAAACGATACAAATTGAAAATCATTAACATTATTTTTTTTATAATTTTACAGGTTTGCTGTCCTGAAAAATATCGTAAGATAGAAAGGTCCAATAATGGTGGAAGAAATACAACACCAGCTAATGAATTACCCGAACCAGGGAAATGTGGAAGATATTTGTCGAATCGAATCTATGGCGGAAATGTAACCGAAATCGACGAATTTCCATGGATGGCTTTAATACAATACAAAAAGGGTATTTTTGCACTTATTTAAAGCTCTTAATGTTTTTTTTGGCTCCCTTTTTTTGAATTTTTGCAGCCCCCAAGGACTATGTTTTCTTCTGTGGTGGCAGTCTGATAAATTCACATTATATCCTAACAGCTGCACATTGTATCGCAAATCCAAAAATACCAATTGAATGGCAATTATTTGCTGCACGTTTGGGAGAATGGGATTTAAGAGAAGATCCAGATTGTATTGAAGATATACGCGGACGTAGAAGCTGCATTGCGCCCCATATTGATATTCGAATTGACTACGCAATTGTCCATCCGTTGTATAGACCCACATCGCCTAGCCAACTAAATGATATTGCACTTGTGCGTCTAAGACAAAGTGTTCCCAATGTAATGCACATAATACCAATATGTTTACCGATTTCCGAAGAACTACGCACCAAATTGTATACATCTTACGAAACGGAAGTAGCTGGATGGGGTGTAACCGAAAATGGTACAATCAGTTCAGTAAAATTAAGGATAAGGCCTAAAGTTCAAAATATAGAAGTATGTGAGATCAATTATAGATTATTCGGAATAACCATAAGTCCAGAATCACAACTATGCGTTGGAGGTGAGGCTGACATCGATGTGTGTAGTGGTGATTCTGGTGGACCTCTGATGGTAATCGAAAATACTGATGGTGCAAATGTGTACATTGTCGCTGGTATTGTATCCTATGGACCTGCACCATGTGGTTTCGAAGGCTGGCCTAGTGTTCATACCAAAGTTGGAAGTTATATGGATTGGATAATTGGCAATTTGTTACCATAGATATTTGAGTGGTATAAATTAGTTTTGTAAATAACACATTGCATGTGGAATTAAATAATTAAAAAATCTTCAAAGTGTCCTAACAATGTGATTTATACGAAAAAAAAAATAAAATTGTAATTGATTAAATATAATTTGAATGTAAGTAATATAATTACATTTCACAATACAACACAAGAAATCTGAAATTGCAAACTGAATAAATAACCTGTAGCGTATTATGTCTTTGTGCATATGTTTGTAACAGGCAAAAGGAAACGAAATAGAAAGATTGCTCCTTTTGAGAATATGCAAAGAATCATTTCATTCAAACTTTGCCCATCTTATTATTTCTTCCAAACTTAGTTCAAATTCATAGATGGGGAATATCGGTTCACTCCTTCTGAAACCTCCACACAGGGGTAGATCTAAATGCGGCTATAGTTCATTATCGAACCTTACGTTATAATTTCGTATCTCGCTTACAACAGAGTCTTAGAACCAAACTCAAATCGCGGAACAAATCAGATAACTATTTTAATATAAACCAGTAAGGAAAGTAGTAAAGCCGGACTGGGCCGACTTTGGGTATTTTCGAAGGAATATTAACATGAATATTAACATGAAAATTTCAATACCAACACATGCCACTCTGCAACCTATTCTAGATTTTGTAAATAGATTTAAAAAAAATGTACACACGCTATTTGGTATGATTCATGGAAGCTAAGCCATATCTACATCTGAACCGATTTCAAGGCAACTTATATATAGAAGCTTTGGTGCACCATTAACTTAAAATCTGACGAAAATATGTATGGGAACTATATCTAAATCTGAACCGATTTTCACGAAACTTAACATACGTAATTCTAGACTCAATTCAGTACACTATGCAAAATTTCGTGCAAATCGACAAATATATAAGAACTTTCGTGGACCATTTAAATAAAATCGGACTAAAACATATACGGGAGCTATATATATAACTGAACCGATTTTCACGAAACTTAGCACAAATCATTCTAGACCTAATTCAGTACCCTATGCCAACTTTCGTGCAAATCGAAAGATATATAGGAACTTTGGTGCACCATTTACATTAAATCGGACGAAAATATGCACGGGAGCTATATCTATATCTGAACCGATTTTCACGAAACTTAGCACAAATCATTCTGGACCTAATTCAGTACCCTAGGCCAAATTTCGTTCAAATCGAAAGATATATAGGGACTTTGGTGAACCATTTACATAAAATCGGACGAAACTATATATGGGAGCTATATCTAAATCTGAACCGATTTCCACAAAACTCAGCACATATCATTTTAGACTTAATTGAGTGTGCTATGACAAATTTCGTGGAAATCGAAAGATATATAGGGACTTCGGTACACTATTTACCTTAAATCGGACGAAAATATATATTGGAGCTATATCTAAATCTGAACCGATTTTTCAAAATTTCAATAGGGTTCGTCCTTGGGCCAAATAAGTGAGTTGTGCCAACTTTTATTCAAATCGGATCATAAATGCGACCTGTACATTGTTTACAATTTAACATCTTCAGACGGACAGACGGACAGACGGACGGACGGACATGCATAAATCGACACAGAAAGTGATTCTATGCATATTCTCATATTTTTTGTGAGGATATTTGGTACCTATTAAGAACTCAAAATACTACCCAATAAGAACTCAATGTACCAAATTTCAGCGTATTCGATTGAAAAACGAGCTCAGGAACCCCAAAATACCGAAAATTGGGAGGTACTGTTATATGGGAGCTATGCCTAAACGTGGACCGATATATCCCATCTTCGAACTTGACCTGCCTGCAGACAAAAGACAAACGTATGCAAAATTTCAGCACCCTATCTCAACAGACGGACGGAAGGACATGGCTAGATCTTAGAATTTTGCCCTGATCAAGAATATATATACTTTATAAGGTCGGAAATGAATATTTCGATGAGTTACAAACGGAATGACAAAATTAATTTTTCGCGTCAGAGTCTTAAATATGAAACTTTAATTCAGTCGAGAACATAATATTTCTCCACTGAGTAGGATTTCATTTTGTATGATATTTTACGAAAGCCAATATGATATGAAAATAATTTTTTTAAGATTTCCGGACATGCAGACCTCAAAAACAGAGTGTGTACGAGCAATGGTTGTCTAGTAACCGATGTCAATAAAACCTAATACATACACGTAATTTTGGACTCAATTCTTATGTTATCCTCTCGTCGCTATACTTTCGTCTCTATTGGACAAAAATGTGGACTTTGATACACTATTTAAAATATGACGAATCTATGGGAGCTATATCTAAATCTGAACCGAAATAAATTAGCTGTACCAAATTCCATTACATTCGGATCGAAAGTTCGACCTGCACTTTGTTTACAATTCTACATGGACTGATGGACATACATAAATCCACTCAGAAAGTGATTTTATGTATATCCTCTAAAGTAACTATGCACATTGCACGGAAGATATTTGAAGAATGGGATAGAAGGGATATGTTGTCATCATATCCAAGATGTGTGGTTGACCTTCAAATTAATTCTAATTATATTGATTTACTGCATATGTCCACTACTTCGTTAGCAAATGTGGGAATTATTTTAAAACCAATTCCGACCATAATTAAAGGATTCTAACTTTAACCCAAAATTCAAAATTTCCAAAACTACCATATACCTCAATTTTGCACTCCAAAAGTAATCTTAATTCCAAATTTTAGGATTCCAGCTCTTTCGGTTCACCTAAATCCAAATTGAATTAAATTTAGTAGCATTTAGTACCCATAAGTACAAATTTCCAAAACTATTTGTGTACTTCAATTCTACACTCCAACAGTAGTATTAATTGCAAGTATTACAGCTCTATCGGTTCACCTAAATCCAAATTGTATAAAGTTTAGTACTTTTCGTACACATAATAAAAAATGTCCAAAACTACCTACATATCCCAATCCTACACCACAACAGAAACTTCAAATTTCAGGTTTCTACCTTTATTGGTTCTCCACAAAATTAAAATTGTACCAAATGTAGTACGATTTAGAACACATATGTTCGAATTCACAAAACTACCTACATATCTCAATTCTACACTCCAACAATAATCTTATTTCCCAATTTCAGTGCTCCAGCTCTATCAGTTCACTTAAATCCAAATTGTACCTAATTCAGTACTGTGTAGTACACGTTGGTGGCAATTTCCCAATCTTCCTACATACCACAATCCTACGACCAAACAGTGATCCTAACTCCAAATTCCAAGAATCCAGCTCTATTGGTTCACCCAAAATTCAAATTGCACCAAATTTAGTACATATAAGTACGAATTTCCCAAACTAATATCTTACATGAATTCTGAAATGTTGTAGTAATTTTATTTTCAAAGTTCAGTGTTGCACCTCTATCGGTTGACCCAAATTCAAATTGTACAAGATAAATTACAATTTAGTACTTTCGTACATTTATCTAAAACTACCTACATATCCAAGGCATACACACCGACGGTAATATTAATTTAAAATTTCAGAATTCCAGCTCATTTCGTTCCTACAAATGCAAATTGTACCAAATTTGTACCGTTTAGTACTTTTCGTATACATGTCTACAGACTTCCAAACCCACTTCATATTGTCGACCTTACTTCTCAACCTTAATTTGCATTCCAAATTTCAAGTTCTTTATTTCCACCCATTCACATGCCACGAAATTGTACCAAATTTATTACATTTTAGAACTTTTTGGATATTCATAGTTTGAATTTCCAAAAACCCTTTGGTTTCTATTGTACACTCCGTCAGTGACAGTGACCCTCATTTCAAATTTAAGAGTTCTACACATTTTTTTTCGTTCTATTCTAGTACGAATTTCCAAAAACTCAGCCTTTGAGAGAACCGGGGATCGATGTATCTCATTTTTAGTACCAAACATTTCAGGAGTAGTAACAATATATGTGTAAAATTTCAAACCTCTATTTTAAATATTACGAGTTCTATCGTGATTTCAACAGGGGAACATGGCTTAATCGACATAGAATTTAATTTTGATCAATATATATATATATATATATATAGGGCCTCCGATGAATATTTCGAGGTGTTACAAATCGAATAAAAAATTTAATATGCACACAACCTTATGAGGGAAGGTATAACTAATCCAAAAAACAAATCGTTGATTGATTAAAATATTATGGCAGCAGAGGGTGTGCTAATTACATGATTCTAGATGAACCTATAAGAGGCCCCCTGAGTGTGAACTGCAAACACCTATCTTCTAAATAGAATTAGTGTCATTGTTCTTCATTTATTCCCAGTGCAAAATAATCTTTGCCCAATCAACAACTGATGTAGTAATTCTCATAGTGGAAAACCTCAAAAAAGCTGGAATCCCCAACGCTCGCGATTTTCTAAATAATGACAATAAACAAAAAGAGCTCATCATTATTTATACATGTCACATACACACAGAACATCTTCCATTCTCCAGAATGATTCATGGCGTAATGCTTACACCAGAAATACCACAAAATTGTCAAGTGATGCTGCACATTGAAGCCGGTTTGTTTATCTAGGATTTGCATTGCATGTGCTGGGTGGCTTGGTATCCATTGCTCTGCTGTACTGCAATTCAATTAACTAGATACTACTGTTCTGGACACCAATACATACATGTATACATATTTGTTTATTCATGTTCTACTGTATATGTTCGAACTGAATCTCAGATATTCTCAGAGTATCTTATCAATGTTGAGAACAATTTCGAATACAGCATTCCGATTGCCGGGGACATATCAGTCAACGATCAACTGGCGCTTGATTCAGACGTGAACTGTTCTTGCCGTTCTAGCGCTTCGTTTTGAAAATTTCTATAGAAATGTTTACAAGTCTCGTGAGAATTTGTTGTCTATTGATCATCAGTCTGTGTGCGGTAGCTAAAGCCGGTAATTAGAATATAAACATTAACTAAAAAATCAAATATGACTAAATAAATAAAATGAATAATAGTGGAATGAGATAACAACAACTACCAAAAATTAATGAATATTAAATAAAAAAGTGTTAACACATGAGTAGAAACTATTTAGTGTGGTGTAAAAAAATCGTTAAAATGATTTTAAAGAAAAAAAAAAATAAATTAATAAATTATGGAATGAGATGTAGTATAAAAAATACTTACCTACGCTGAGAATAATTTCTCATAGAAAAGTAAAATATAGAACATCGGGTATTCAATCGAAAGGAGATAAGGAATATGAGATGTATTTACATTTGGAAATGGTTCAGATGTCAAATGCTCAAAAAATACAAACATATACAAAAATGTGAATTTTTATATTGATAACATTATGTGTTTCAAGAGAGTGTATCAATACATAAATGAATATTTAAATACATACATACATATCAGATATACCGAAATATCAACAATAACACACAAATAAACAATGGCTTCCATCCCAATAAGGAATTTTCAGCCTGCCAGACCATTAACACGGTTTTGTCTCACAGTATAATCGGACGGAATACCCAGCATATCAACACTAGACTTGAAACTTATATAGTGCTAAAACTGATTATTGAAAACCCGACCAAAGCCCGCCGGGAACGACTATATAATACCCTACAACACTTTGGATATATACAGAAGGTGCAATATATAACGATTTAAATAACATTTCGTGACATTTCAAAGATAAACGACGTTCTGTATACCATTTACATGAAACTAGAGGAATTTATGTTTGGAAGCGTGAGAAAATATATGTGAGCTACATATAAATGGGGTCCTTGAGCCATATAAATGAGACATGAGATCATATTTCATCTCATTCGGATAACAAATATGGCCCGAACAGTTTTTACAAAAAATACATCGCAACCGATTTAAATAAACACCCAACCACATCCTAGACTCAAGTATGTCTCCTGTTCAAAATATGAGGGCCCCAACTTCAAATTTAATGTGTATATTAAATTTGTCATTCCGTTTGCAACACCTCGAATTATTCACCGGAGACTCCATAATGTATATAATCTTGATCAGAATAACATTCTATGTCGATGCGTGTCCGTCCGTCTGTTGAAATCACTATTTATTTAAGATAGAGCTCTGCACACACATTGCTAGTACTCATAGGCTGTTTGGCATTGCAAATGGGATATATCGTTCCACGTTATGGTGTAGCCTCCATATAACGGCACCCCCAATATTCGGTATTTTGGGGATTATGGATACATTTTTCAACCGAATTGATTGTAATTTAGTATTATGGGTTCTCATTGTATAGCACATATCCGAACCAAAAATAGTTAATATTGACCCAAAATTTCAGGATCGCCCCTACACTGCGGTAACTCCAATATTCGGTAATTACTTGATTTTGGGCACGTTTTTTAAACGAATTGGCTGCAATTTTGTATTTTGGGTTCTCAATGCGTAGCGCATACACATACCAGAAACTATTACTACTAACTCATTTTGGGATTTTGGACACATTTTTCCATCAAATTGACCGTAATTTTTAATTCCAGGTTCTCATTGTTTAGCACATTCTTGTACCAAAATATATTAATATATAATAAAGGTCTCTGTACTAAAAAAGATTTTACCACCCAAAATTATCAATATTGATCCCCGTTTTGGGAACGATATTACGATGTGCATGTTTGGATCAACTCCGACCACTTAATATTAAATTTCAATTTTTCCAAAAATTGGGTTACCAATATTAAACATTATGTTGTGCAAAGTTTGGTTCAAATCGGATACTCTGTTCGCATTTCTCACAGTAGACAGCCAATTATTTACTTTTCTAACAAAGGTTAATTCATAAGGTTAACAGCAAGGTATATTAAAAAGGTAACCTTATCAATAGTAACATTATATGTCATAGTAACTTGTCGTTTTTTTTTTTTTTTTGTCAAAACCTATTCTAAATGGAAATTTTAAATACATTTCGGTATAAAGAACAGAAAGGCTGAACGTGAAAGGCATAGCGAAAGGCCATTGAGATTTCTATAAGAATATCATGGAATCGAAGACATGGATATGAAGACTTTTTTCTTTATACAATATAGCTTTTCAAATTTCATGTGAGGGCATACAAACACTACGGAAAAATAGTCCAAATCTTGTTATATCTCCATACACCCGATGCCACCAACATTATTACATTAAAGGCGCACTTTTAATGTATCTTTCTATTCCAAAATCAATTATAAAGCAAACATTTTAAATTTTAAAAGTTTTCAAAAAGTAAAAAAATATTTTTATTCGAACCAAAATATACAATGAGTGTAAAAAGTATTTTGCCTCAATAAAAATTTGAAAAAATTCCAATATATACGTCTGAAGCCAGCAAACTAAAGATGTAAAATGACTTATGTATGATGGAGTACATTTATGGACATATTTAGATCGTATTCCTGCAAGAATCACAATGAAAGACCTATTGGTCTCGAAGATATCGGCCGAAATATATAATAATCCAAAAATGTTTATCACAAAAAAGTATTTTGCCTTTTATTATTATTTTAGAAAAAATTGTTATATTGAACACGTTTGGTCTTTTTATAGTTACAATTGCGGTTAACCACATACTATAAGCGATTTGACCACGATTCCATTACATCACGGCATTTTTTCGTGGGTATTTTCTCACATTTACATTCAATACATTCTCCATCAGTATTTCATTTAATATTTGGTATTTTTTCGTCCTAATCTTAAGATGAGAGTATTAAAAATAGTCATTGCGGCTTCAAAACATCCCAAATATGTTTAGAATTATTAGATTTTCAGCTTTGTGAATTAAAACAATTTTATTTCTTCAGCACTTCAAATATTTTATTTTATATTTTATATACAACTTGTCTTCACTATGTATCACAAACGACTGACTGAAAAATTTTCTTCATTCCAATATGGAAAAAACATAATTACAAAGCCTACTATTTAAAATAAATACATTTTGGGAAGTTAAAAAAACGAATGAAGAGAACAAATAAATTCAAATACAAATTACAATAACAAAAAGAATGAAACAGAAAAGGATAACAATATGAGTTACTGAACAATGTATTTTTGCATGGTAACAGAAATTCAATTCAAAATTTAAAACATAATATGTTTTCCCAATAAACAATTTAATTTATGTTTATCCAACACACCCCCTCAAAAATACATTGGTCATTACAAGTAATATATATATATATATATATATTAAGATATATTAAATAGCGGTATCATAAAAATTACTACATAACGTGACAAGTTGTTATTTCTGGGGAAAAACAAAAATATAGTCCAACATTTGTTGCAAGGATTAGGAAAACCCAGTAAAACCTAATCAGACCAAATAAAACAAAAAAAAAATTATTCATCAGCATTTAAACCGAGTTGACATCTAAAATCCAGAAATCTAGCAGTTGGCAGGGGTTTCGTCAGAACATCAGCTATCTGTTTATCTGTAGGAATATACTCAATGGTAATTAGTTTATTTTCCACCTGTTCTCGGGAAAAATGATATTTAACATCAATATGTTTAGATCGTTTGTGGCTTGATGGATTTCTAGCTATGCTTATACAGCCTTGATTATCTTCATATAATTTAATTGGTGCTTCTAACTCTATTTTTATACTATTCAATAATGATTTCAACCATATTGCTTCCCTTACTGCTTCAAACAAAGCCATATATTCAGCTTCTGTGGATGAAGCTGCAACAGAATTCTGCTTCCTTGTATTCCAACAAATAAGACAAGTTTCGAACATCTTAAATATGAATCCTGTTGTACTTTTCCTATCAAGCTCACTTCCACCCCAATCAGAGTCCACATATCCAACAATCAAGTCACAATAACTAGAATTCCTTTTGTATTCCAGTTTTAAATTAATAGTACCTTTAAGATATCTCAACACTCGTTTAAGACATTGCCATAACTCTATGTTATTTTTATTGCTATAGCGACTCAGTATGTTAATTGCAGTACTCAAATCTGGACGTGTGCACAACATAACATACATTAAGCAACCGATTAAGTTGCGACATGGAGCATCATACTTTTTATCGGAATTAAGTTCTTCATAATTTGGTTTAGTGGGCATGGGAGTACTTACTGGTTTACAGTCATCCATTTTAAACCTTTTGAGAATGTTTCTGATATATGCTGACTGATTCAAAAATATTGTATCATCCTGTCTTTCTATATTTATTCCAATGAAATATTTGATCTCAAGTAAATCTTTCATTTTGAATCTGTTCATTAAGTATTTCTTAAAATTAGTAATAGTTTTTGAATTATATGTGGCAATTACCAAATCATCAACATACAATAACACATACACACTTTCTAGTATATCGCCTTTGTCAAGAATATATATGCAGCGATCCACTGACGAATTAACAAACCCTATATCTTTCAATGCTTGATCAAATACTTCAAACCAACACCTTGCCGACTGCTTCAGTCCATAAATGGACTTATTTAATTTACACACTTGATCGGTCTCACATACCAAGCCCTGAGGAATTTTCATATAAATCTCCTCTTTTAATGTTCCATTTAAAAACGCCGTCTTAACATCCATATGGTGAACCTTTAAATTGTATTGGTTAGAAAAAGCTAACAGAATCCGAAAACTAGAAATTCTAGCCACTGGAGCAAAAGTTTCATCGTAATCAACCAAGTACTCTTGGGTGAAACCACGAGCAACTAGTCTAGCTTTGTATCTAACTGGGTTACCCATTTCATTATGTTTCAATGAAAAAACCCACTTACTGTCAACTATGTTCTTACCAACAGGTTTTGCTACAACAGACCAAGTCTCGTTCTCAAAATGCGATCTAAGCTCATCATTAATCGCTTCTTCCCATTGTATCCTATCGCTCCTATTTTTAATTTCGTCAAAAGTGCTTGGTATATCAGTATTAGTTTGGACACCCATCATACATTCATGAAATGGATCTTCACTTTCTTGGTATGAAACTGGTGGCTTTTCTCTTAATCTCTTACTTCTTCTGATTTCAGTTGTAGGTTCCAAATCGGACAACTGACTGTTGTGTTCCTTTGTATTTTCAAATACAATGTCACCATTAGTATTAAGATCGACATTAGTTATCTTATCATTCATGTTGTATTCTCTTTCCGTACTATCATTCGGGAAAGTTTTCATCTTTTCCGTACTATCATTCGGGAAAGTTCTTATCATTTCCGTACTATCGTTCGGGAAGGCTCTCATCATTTCCCTACTATCATTCGGGATATTTCTCATCATTTCCCTACTATCATTCGGGATATTTAGCTCACTTCTGAGGTTATTTCGTTCAATTATTTTTTTAGCGGAATTTCTGGAATTTACAATATTTATCTCATCCACAATAACATCTCTTGCTATCAAAAAAGTTCCAGTTTCAACATCCAACACCTTATATCCATTTGGTTCATATCCAACAAGGATACCTTTTGATGACTTTTCATCAAACTTGCATTTTCTCACTTTATTATGTACATACACCGTTGAACCAAAAACTTTCAAATATTTTAAATTTGGCTTTTTATTGTGCCACTTTTCATAAGGTGTTTTCGTCTCTTTTCCCAACGCTTTACTTGGACTTCGGTTTATTAAATATGTTGCTGTTAGAACAGCCTCTCCCCAAAAACTCTTGTCTAATTTAGCTCCACTCACCATAGCACGAGCTTTTTCGGTTATAGACCTGATCATGCGTTCGGACACACCGTTTAATTGAGGGTATTAAATGGTAGCTTATCCCTTTTTCAATACAATAATCCTTCATCTCTGAAGATAGATACTCTCTACCATTATCTATGTATAGGTTGGCAATTTTTAAATTGAAATGGGATTCGCTTTTAGCAACAAAATCTTTAAAAACAGAAAATACATCTGATTTATGTGTCAATAAATATGTCACACAGTAATGTGTATATTGGTCAACAAAAATGACATAGTAATTCCTTCCATCAATTGTCGAAGGCGTTATTGGACCACAAACATCCGAGTGGACAATAAATAAAGGCCTTCTTATATGCTGTTTATCTTTACATTTATTAAATGATAGTCTACTTTGTTTGCCATTTATACATGCTTCACATAAGTCACTATCAGGCTGTATATTTTCTATGAGACTAGTGTCACTAAATAAATCCTTCAGTTTTATTTCTAAAAATTTTCCTCTGCTTATATGCCCTAATCTCTCATGCCACAAACGATAATCACAATTTTTTAAAGTTCTGGACGTATATACACTTGCAACAATATCAAAATTTACAGTTGGTATATTATTGTTATATTTACCATCCATAACAACATGTCCACTTTTTGTGACCACAACACCCCCTGGATTAAATTCAACAGTTAATCCCGCATCTTGCATTCTTTTCACGGACAGTAAATTTTGAGGCACATCTTTGCAATATAAGACGTCTTCTAAAGTGATATGTTCTTGGTTATTGCTCCGCAGTTTTACTATACCCTTCTTGGTTGCATATATAAATACTCCCTGTTTGGCAATTCCAATCTTGATGGGAGTCTCCATGGAAATACAATCCGTAAACAGACTGGAATCATTTATTATGTGATCTGAGGCACCAGAGTCCAAAAGAAATGAAATATTTCCTGTTGATGTGGTGTTAGTGTGTTGCCTTATCATGAATGCGAATCCTTTTTCTGCCTCGGCCGTTGCAGTTTGGACCGTTTTACCATTATCTCGATTTTTCTCACTCAATAGTTTTTTGTAACCATAGCAATCCTTTTTAATATGTCCTTTTTTACCACAATAATGACATTTAGCTGTGGTTTTAAAATCATTTTTATACGATTTAAATTTGCTTTTATTTTTAAATTTATGTGAAAAATCTTTGTAAGTGTTTCTTTGATTGCTAACCACAGCTTGTAAGACTTTAGTGCTGGTGTCTCGGTTATCATTCCTTAATTTTATTTCGTGATCCAGTAATCGAGTTTTCACAAATGCCAATGTTAAATTATCTTCAGATAGTGTCTCTATAGCTGTTATAACGCCATCATAAGCTGAAGGTAATGTCAGCAGCAAATGTGATACCTTGTCCATTTCTTCTATTTTAGCTCCAGAAGCCAACAGCTCAGTAATAAGATCGTCGAATATTATAAAATGGTTTATTAATACCGTATCACCTTTTAACTTCAAAGACAATAGCCTTTTCCGTACAGCCAATTGTGAAGCCAAGCTTTTCCGCTCATATATTGCATCCAAGTCTTTGAAAATTTGTTTTGCCGTACTTTCAGTATTCGCAAAACCAAGAAAGGAGTCACCTAGATATTCGATGATTATACTCTTTGCATTCCGTTCACTTCTTTTCCAATCTTCTGTTTCTTTTGGAATCTCACAATCAATAACTTTTAATGCATCAATTTCTTCCAAGAGTGCTCGTACTCTAAATTTCCAAACCGAATATCTTTCGCCATCAAATGGTTTTATATTTCTTTTCACTTTATCCATTTTAATTTTATTGGGCGTAATCTGGGCCCATAACCTATTAGATTTTCAGCTATATAAATAAAACAGTTTTTCTTTTATTCCGCAATTCAAATATTTTATTATTATACAACTTGTCTTCACTATGTATCACAAAGGACTGAATGAAAAATTTTCTTAATTCCAATATGGAAAAAACAAAATTGAAAAGCCTACTATTTCAAAAATAATACATTTCGGTAAATTATAAAATTAATGAAGAGAACAAATAAATTCAAATACAAATTACAATAACAAAAGAAACGAAATAGAAAAGGATAACAATATGAATTACTGAACAATGTATTTTTGCATGGTCGAACAATTATTGTTAGAACAGAAATTCAATTCAAAATTTACAACATAATATGTTTTCCCAATAAACAATTTAGTTTATGTTTCTACTCAAATAAGAAAGAAAATCGGAGTCAGCATTTTTGTTGTATTCTTGCAGCACTTCAGATATTTAGTAGTCTAAGAGAGAAGATAGTTGTTTGTTCATACAAAATGCCAGGAAATGTTTGACAAATATGGAATAATAAATAAGAAAAGGGCATTTAACGCAAGCGGATCGGTACCCAGCGAACGTGTTTGTACGACAATTGAAATGTAGGATTTGTTCTGTGGCCTCCGGTAAAACATGGTATCATATCCAGTCAAAATATCCAGTCAAATGATCAGCCCTCGATTCGTTTGAAGTATTTTTGAAAATTTTTTAATTCAGAACACTTCGATATACTGTACTTAAGAGATTTAGTGTGAAAATGGAAAATTATTGCATGCAATTTTTCCATAAATAACGGTTTTTATGAAAATACATCAACTTTGAAGTGGCCATATAATTAAAACATTGTGTGATTTTTTACTTTACTGCATTTTTTGAAAATATTTTTTAAAAAAGCTCTTTAATTTACTTAAATTATGTAAACTATGCACCGATAAAATCATTTAGTGATAAACATTTTTGAAAAAATCTGTAAAATCTATCAAAATTGCCAACAATTTGTACAGTACACCTTACATTCAGAAAATAACCCTTATTATAGAAAATAAAGGTCCGAATGCACCAGAAATTGCTAGAATTAGTAGAAAACAATAAATAATTCTCAAAATAAATAAATATTGAAAATAAAAACTCAAAAAATTGGAATTAACCTAAAAGAACGATTCAATTTCGATAGCCGTTATTGAAGAAGGCCGCAATATTTTTGCAGTATGTGAGGAAATATCGATTGATAATGGCATTTATTATATCAAATCGATTGTTCGAGTAGTACTGAATATATTTTATCAAAAAATATACCAGTCACAACAGAAAGAACAGAGATCAACGCCTATGTTGACGAGTAAAAGTTTCTACCACACAGCAGCATTTTTGATGCTCAACACAAGACTTTAAATGTTTGTCAAATTGTAAAATTTTTTCTTTCTTTTAGGCTAAAATGGATTAAATGGGCATTATTCTATTCAAAAAATATTATTTTGGAAAAATATTGTCATGTTCAATAGATTTTAAGGGTCAAGAGTTAACCATCAAACATGCTGCTGTATACCAGAAACGTTTTCTCGTCAACATAGGTGTTGATCACTGTTCGTTCTGTTGTGACTGATATATTTTTTGATAAAATATATTCTGTACTACTCGAACAATCGATTTGATATAATAAATGCCAATATTAATCGATATTTTCTCACATACTGCAAAAATATTCCGGCCTTCTTCAATAAAGGCTATCGAAATTGAGTCGTTCTTTTAGGTTAATTCCCATTTTTTCAGTTTTTATTTCAAATATTTATTTATTCTGAGAATTATTTATAGTTTTCTACTAATTCTAGCAATTTCTGGTGCATTCGGAACTTTATATTCTATAATAAGGGTTATTTTCTGAATGTAAGGTGTACTGTACAAAATTTTGGCGATTTTGATAGATTTTACAGATTTTTTCAAAAATATTTATCAGTAAATGAATTTATCGATGCTTAGTTTACATAATTTAACTAAATTAAAAAGCTTTTTTAAAAATATTTTCAAAAAATACAGTAAAGTAAAAAATCACACAATGTTTTAATTAAATGGCCACTTCAAAATCGATGTATTTTCATAAAAACCGTTATTTATGGAAAATTGCATGCAATAATTTTCTATTTTCGCACTAAATCTTTTAAGTGCAGTATATCGAAGTGTTCTGAATTAAAAAAAATTTCAAAAATACTTCAAACGATTCGAGGGCTGATCAAAAAATGTTTACCACAGTAAATGTTTTAATTCTGTGACCACCACTGTATATAAAAATCAATTAGAAATTATCTCAACAAAGTAATGACATAGAAAAATATTTATTATTTTCCAATAAATAAGAGCTAATAGTACTGAGTTTGTCATCCATTCGATTAGATTTATTATAATTGCTTTCAATAATTTACATATAATTAACGCGTATTACGACTTGTCTGTTAAGCCTTGTCATGAAGAAGATATTAAAATTTTTCATTTACTACAATACTAACAAAAAAAGCACCCGCATATGATGTCGAGTTGATCAAAAATGAAATAGGCATGAATGACACACACACACACACACACAAACGAGTATATTTTTTCATTATTATTTCTGTTATAATAAATCGATATTTTTTAGTTTTTTTTTTTTTGCTAGCCATAATAACAAACAAAAACTAATACTCTATTCAATCTGAGCTGTGGTGTTAGTTTGTTGGGGCCAAAAGAGATAGGGAGGAAAATATAGCAATCAGAAGACGCAACGGTATTGCGTTGCTTGATTTGTGTAAAGGGTAGAAATATGAAGGTTGGTTGGATAACTACGAATGAATACGAATACGAACATATGAACGGAATAAGTCTGTTATAAATCTGTGTTATTCCCTTATCTAACTGTTGAAATCACCACCCTGTTTACACATTTAAAGTACATGTAATTCCTAGCCACACATATTGTGCTAACAGTATAGGGCAAAAGTAAACAATCCAAAGGAACGGCATCTATATAGTTTTAAAAACTCAACCTTATTGCTAATGAGGATATATACACTTTAAGTTAAGAGATGGGAAATATCGGTTCACTCCTTCTCGTATCTCCCACACAAAATAGTGAAAATTGTACAAAAAATTAATTTTATGATAAAATGAAAACCGATTTTAACGAAACTTTGTACAACATATTATCTTTACCAAGTCCAGATCTGTAGAAAGATGATCAATACAAAAATGATCAATATTATATATTTGATCAGCAAAAATTCCGAAACACATTTAATTAAACATATACCTTAAATAACACGAATAATGAAACCTGTGTATAACTCCAAAGACCTTCTCCGCAAGCCATAGGGTGAGGTTATATATCTGTCGGCAACGCAGACTGACACTTTTTTATTTGTTTTATATCCACCCTTTTTAAAACTTATCATTAGTCGTAATTACTGATTTTTGAATCAAAATACAGTCCAAATTGTTTATAACGACAGTCAAGGGACCGGTGGAATTGGTCGCAATAAGCGATAGTCATTATAAGTAATTTCATATAGAGTTATATTTTCGATAAAACCGATATACGATTTCGAGTATAAGGCTTTCTCCTCAAAAAGGAATTTTCAACTTCGGGAACAAGAGCTCAATATTGTTACATATTAATTTATGGCAATGAACTTTTAAATAAAATTTTTAAAAATTTGCAGAGTAAAAAGAAATCAACTTATGACCATCACTGTATGTGACCGTTTACATCGAAAATAATCTCAAGACTATTTTTTTTTTAAACAGCAGTGGCTTAGTTCATATAACAGATACATTATTTTATAGCACAAACAAATCAAATGGAAATGTATGCAATTCCCAGAAAATGTTTCTTCTATTCAGAATATTCAAAATTGTCTTTTAAGGAAACTTAATTTTTTCATTATCAAATTTAGATACAATTTTATTCACAGTATGGAGAGAGTAATGAACTTCATTTTATGGCAATTTTTTTTTATTTCTTTACCAAAAAAATTGAACTGTTGAAAAAACAACATTCATCAAAAACAAAACATTTCGCGTTTGTTTTGGATTTTTGTTTTGGGTAGTAATTGCTATCATTTCACTCGAAGGAACACATGGATGAGAAAGATCAGGGGAGGTGGATGTTGAACAAAAAGACATTTTTTGTTATTTACTAATAAGATTTATTAAAACCTTCATTCAGTATTATTATTGTTGTTTTTTTTTTACGAATGACATCATTGTCTTCGTTTTTGTTTGCAAATATACATACATATAGTTTTGTTATACTAATGATGGTAGTAGTAAATTTGTCCACCATGTGGTTATGCGTGGAAATAAAAAAGGAAGATTCAAATGCGGGTTGAGAGGAAATGAGGTTGCGGGTGGTAGGTAGTCAGTCGTCTATGTCTAGATGAATGAATTTTGGCTGTGGTTGTTGAAATTGGGTTTATGATGATGACGACGATGGTGATGGGGGGCAGTCTTCAAAATAAATTAGACATCTAATTTGTCAAATCATATTTTTGAAAGACATTTTGAACATATTATGATGAAAATTGCAAAGCAATGACGAAATTGTGGTAATATTGGAAACATAGTAATAACCAAAATATAAATGTGGAAACGATGGATAATTTTTATACCTTATTACATTAAGAAAAAAATTGATTATGATCAATTCTACGAATTCATAAGGAATGCTTATTTATAGGCGCTCAATTTTATAGTTTTTAATCCGAAATTGAAAAATATTCTCAAGAAATTCATCGTCACAATAGGAAATTTGAAAATCCATCAGCAGGTGTGGAAAATTAAAGGACTAAACATATATTTTAGTGGCTACTTTTAGAATGAATACAATTCTGCAAAAAAAAAAAAAAAAAAAAAAAAATATATGAAAGCTATAAATTTTAAATTAAAAACTAGCAGTTCTCTATAAAAAAATATAGGATATAATAGGGATATAGGGAATGGATATAATAGGGTATACACTTTTTATTGAAAATATATTTCAGTCTAGTGTATAGGGAAAAACCCATTTACTTTTATTTAATAAAATTGTGGTTTTCTATAAAAAAATATAATATGAAGCAGAAATGCAAAATAATACTCTGTACCACAGTGTGGTGTAGGGTATAATTATAGATCTAAGATTCTTCTTAACAATTTTAGATTTTTATCTCTATGTTAAGAAAAAATCCATTTATTTTTATTAATAAGTTTGTGGTTTTTTTAAAGTCAATGGCATAAAACTACGATGGTTTATTTTAGAAATTATCTTCCATTAAATTTGTTATATATTACAGATTGACCAATGAATGTGTGGTTCAATATTATAATATATATTATAGGTATAAATAGGTATGTATATTTATAAATAATCATATGCGAATATTTCAATTATTCATTTTGCAGAGTAATTAGCAACTGATTCTATTAATAACCATGAATAATGTTGAAAAATAGATATTTCACAAATAGCAAATGCATTTTATTTTTAGTGATTCTAGAAATCACTCGTGTGTTTTATTGTAATTTTTTGTTTTTTGCAATATTGGCATAAATGCATAGTAATTAAGTGGGAATCATATTACTTAGAAGGCATGAAAGATTTGGTAAATTTACACAGTGAAAATAGATTATAATCTAAATGTTTAGTTTTCAGAAAGCCTATTTTTGTTGGAATGTAGAATATGCTACCTAAAAAGCAGGTCCATATCTCGTTCTAACCAAAGAAATTCGAAAAATATATTCCGCATAATTAAAATTTTCAGGTTCATCTGCAACAAATCGATTGTCAGAAAAAACGGCATAGTTTGATGTTTTTATATTAAAAAGCCACCATAGCAAGGAACAAAGGAAGTGTGGTCAAATCAAATTCTATATGTAATTATTTTGCCATAGCATTATTAAAACAAATAAAAATAAATAAATTCCCTATTTTTCATATTTGAATTTTGCCTTGTAATTTTTCCCATATATCCAGTTATGTTTGAGAGAAAAACAAAACAAAAATTATAGTATTTGAGAGGGAGCCCCCTCTTTAAGAGAGATTGGAGGAGAAGAATAAACAAACAAATAATGGAAAATAAATAGAAACCAAGAATGAATATTTTCATTAAGCAACACTAATGGATAAAAGGAAAACGAAGACAATTTCTTAAGATTTATCACTTCGAATATCTTTATTTTGTTTTTCTTTTGTAATCCAAACTTTTTTATGAATCATGTTTTCATTGGTAATTGCAATGGGTTTTAGATTTTGTTGTTTCGTAGTTCTTCGCCTTTGACACGCACATTACACTGGAGAGTAAAGATACTTCTTCTTCTTCTTCTTATTCTTCTTATTCTCTTATTTGATTTCAAACATGTAATCATGTTTGATTTTCATGTCACACTCACTTCACTTTTATTGTTGTTTTTTTTTTTGTTGCTGTTACAGAATTTTTCTTTTTTTTGGAAATAAAATCTCGCCCACTTTTCTTTCTTGATATCTTGTTATTTAACTGTGACAAAAAGAAGTTACATTCATTTTCTGTTAAAAAACAACATTAATTTGAAATTGTTTAATCACAAAACATAATCATACGAACACAATTATATACACTTCTTATAAAATAAACTTGACTCTTCTTCTTCTATTAAACGTTATTTTTCGATTTATTTATTTTTTCTTTAATTTTTCCATAAGACAAGAAAGAAGAGAGATACATTTATATGTGTGGCGTGCGAGAGGAGAGCGAGCGAGCACTAAGAAATGTGGATTGGAGCAACACACACTTAGACAAACATTGCCATGCATACGTCACACAGTTTTTGGGGCCCACCGCCGACGAAGGGAGGTGTGGAGTAGTAGACTGCTGATGAAGATTAAAGTGTCACGACGACGTAGTCGACAACGTTGCGATTGTATGACGAGTTTGTTGTAGTCACAATGAAAAATGAAAAAAAAACTGCTGCTGGAACATTTTTTACTTTATACAACAACAACGACCGACGACAATCGATGATACACCTGCATTAAATTTCTTAAATAATCCCTTGATTTTCGTCAAGAATTTTACATTTTTCACTTAACACCAAGTGGACAGTTGTAAAATAAGTAATTTTTAATAAATTTATAATTTAATAAAATTACATTTGCTTTGGATTTCGAGACACTATTTTCTATTTTCTTTTTTTGTAATTCGAGCACAAGAAGAAATGGAAACGCACCACGACGACGTCGAGACAACGGCCGTATGACAATTTTACTGCGACAACAAAAAATTACGAGCCAAACGATGACCACAAAAGTTGAAACTAACTAAAATACGACCAAGCAGGCAGGCAGGCAGGCAGTAGTTCGTTCTCGCGTTCAATTCTCCAACCAATACTCCAAAAGCAAATAACCAACCTACCTAATAGCTGACAAACAGTCACTCAGTCGGTATTGCATGAATATGAAATAAAGGGAACAAGAAGAAGAATAATAATATAGTGAGAGAGAGAGACAGAGCAAAATCAGCCACTGGAGTCTTTTAAATTAAAAGTTTTAATGGTGGCGTTTGCTGCTCTGTCGTCGCTGTATTTCTCTCTCAGAGAATGGGGGAGCAGCCCAATGGCAAAGAGTGCACCCCACATTAAAACAACATGAATGTTGGCTAGTTGACTGTCTGGCTAATGCAACATTGCTGTGCGCATGAAAACAGCAGAAACTCCACACAAGAGAAACCCCATTCCATCAAACAGACGACGAAGAACTTGTTTGACTTGTCCACACATCTTCAACCAAACATTTATATCCATCCATCCGTCCATCTATATATGTGTGGTTGGAGGAGATGGATGGAGGCCGTGACTAAGGTCGTACGTATAGTTATTTTATGTTATTGTGATTGTTGTTGTTGTTATTGTTATTGCTTCCACCAATAGACCGACCAAGTGGTGGTTGGAATGTAACATTAAGATACGATTCGTTATTTGTAACATCTCTGAGAATTCTTCAAATGAGTAGGAAGGAAAATAAGAGAAAACAAAATCCATAACAATGCGGCAGTATATAAAATTTGTTTATTTTTGGAGACTTTCGCCTGCTTTGGAGACTATTTTGCATTGCCAACAATATAGAATGACAGATAACAAGTCCCAAAAATAATACAGGGTTGTATAATGTCGTAGAATAAAAAAGCAATGAATGTTTGAGCCAATGTTTTTAAGTAATTTATTATTATAGAAAATTGTTTAAAATTAAATCCTAAAAAATTCTAATCAAGTAACCATTCATTTGTTATCTTGGTAATAAAGTAAATTAAATAAGTAATTGTAAAAATGTCGAATTACATTAATAAAATGCAAACAAATTTCGGATTCTGATAAAAAATTTAATTATATACACCTAAGTCTGTTTTTACACGGTCTTTTTGTACACGGTTTTGATATAACACGGTTTGAAAATTGAATATTTTTAATTTTTTAGACGATTTTATTCCATTTAGCACGATTTGAAATTTTATGTACTTAAATTTTTTTGTCAAATTTAATTTTTGCGAAGTATGTTCATATCAAAAAGTATTTATGAAAGAAAAAAGTCTGAAACCATCGATAGTATCGATAGTTTGCGAACACTTGCTTAAAGATTTAAGTGAATTCCCCTTTAGCGCGTACAAACAATTTGTACTGGTCAAAGCAAATGTGAATAGCACTAATTTAGGGGAATTCCCTTTATGAATAAGATCAATGTCTTTTTTTACACGGCTTCTTCTGGAACCAATCTACCGTGTAAAAACAGACTTAAGTATAATATAATATGTATTAACATAATTAATAAAGAAAATATTTGAATATTAGTCTCTACAAGAAGAAATATAATTTAGAATATAAAAAAAATATGTGACATTAATTTTTTTTTCAATTTAAAAACAGTAACGAAAGCGCTACAATCGGACAACACACCTCTTTGGACATATGAAATCTGCGAAAAATATATACGGCAACTATATGTAAATCAGATCCGATTTGCACCAATCCTAAAAAGGTTCATCCTTGAGCCATATAAACGAGCTGTGCCACATTTAATATAATTTAGATAATAAATTGCGAGCAAAAAATTAGATGGACATATGAAGCGTTTAGTGCACACTTTGATTAATTCCATTTTTGAAAAAAAATCTTTTCTGAATAATTAAGAATATCACCGTTATGTACCTATTCTTCATTATAAAGTTGAATTCATGTTAAAAATAATAAAAAAATCATTATCGTTTTTTTCAACTTTTTTTAGTATGTTTCGAACATATACACAAATATATAATTCCTGTGCCACAGTTACCAGCGATTAACGATGCATATGACATTGAAGCATTAATGTAACCTAAATCTAATAATTTAAACATTTTCTTCCAATTTGTCTCTATTAGAGGATACATCATATCTACAAAATGTTTACTTTTCTTTTCAACACAAAAAACTAAAATCTGTCTTGAGTGTCTGAAACTATCTTATATAAATATATAAAATGTAGCCTAATTATGTTACAACATTAAATAAATTAAGCGTAAATGCCGATATTATCAACATATTTTTGAAATAATTTAAAATTAATTGTTTCCATATATTGCATGTTGATAAATTCAATTATGAAAATAAAGTTGTCGTGACATGTCAGGTATTGTGAAAGACAGTGGCAGAATTTTGTATGTTTGAAAAATTTTCATGATACGTCATATCTTGACAGTTGCTGGCATGCAATTCTCTCTTTCTATGTAATGAAATGGAAATATTTATAACTATATATTATTGTACATATTTAGAAGTAAAAACAGAAGGATATTTATACACCCTTTCCCTTTAGTGAACGAACATTTATTTTGTGTTATTTTTATTAATAAAAAGTATATACATATATCCAATTCCAATCTCAAATACAACGATAATCATTTCCTTCCTATGCTTACACACATAACATTAAAACTTATTTTTAAATTGTAATCAAAGGTGGTATCGATGAACTTTCTGCTTGAACGATTCTTGAAAATTTCATAGTTGAGTTACTCTAACAGCAACAATGCTTTTGTAAATTCTTATCGTAAACAAATACTACTTCTTCTATAATCGTTTACAAACTTTAAATTCAAAGAAGGTGGAAACTTTGAGCATTTCATTCAAAAGATGATAGGATAACTGTTATATTAGTTGCTACTCAGACATACATGTATATGTTCCCCTTTTTCGTGTATCAAAGGTCGGTCTTTTCTCCTATGTTGTTTTGTTTTTTGGCTATTAAAATTGGCAGTACTTTTATATTATCAGAGAGATTGCAAAATATTGAACTGTGTGTGTGTTGTAACCCAACCACCTTAACATTGAAATTTAATATATTGCCTTACATGCAAATACGTATGTTTGTGGATTTCGAGGTAAAGTGAATTGGAAAAGTTTAGGAACGCTTTATTCGAAAAAGAGAATGTCAAATTCAAATCAAGTTCACTAGGATGACTGAAATATATACCACGTCCAATAGAAAGTTTCATAAATACGTATGATTTACAGAAGATCATCAGTAGGTAGTGTGAGGTCCTCTATATACAGAATAAATTATGCTGGTCTTAACGAGGTTATTATATCGACAGAAAATAAATTACTTATACAAAACACCTGTCTCCTGTAGTCAGGAAGACCTTGTAATTGTATAGCTTGGACATGGGGTAATAGCTTTGGCTATGAGCCTGGCCGAAGGTTTTTCGGTAGCACGGGTGTCAGGGGCCCTTAGGACCGTGGATCTAGCCTGACAAGTTGGTGTTGGCCCCCTGGGGAGCATCGTGCTGGCTGTGGTTTAACCCAAATCTCGGTTTAAGTTTCGACTTGGTGTGGAGTTGCACTGCAACTGGGGTGCCTGACCCTTAGAAAGGCAGGAGTTTTAGATAGGCTCCGCTCCTCATCCAAGGAGGTGACCACGTCCAAATACGTGTGATCGTTTGGTACCTACACCTCGGTGTGGGAGCGTTGGTTGACACGTTGTATTAACTGGTGTGTACAGCCGGGAGGCAGATACCCACATACTCTAAATATCTATGTATAGCTTGGACATGGAGACATTCCAATGTTTTCAATATACACAATGTCCTATGTAAACTGAATATAGGTAGTTCATATAACACAATCTACATACTTTGGTTTTCTCTAGAATGCCATTCTCTCAAACCAAACACTTATATTTCCAATAACATTTTTCATTCACTGTAAGTACTGCAATGCGGTCACCACTGGCATTAGCCATTACATATTTGGTAATGCAAAAAAAAAACCAAAACAAAAGAACACAACAACAACTACCATCAATAATATCGGGTGGGTGAAGTATGAAGAATATGTCGTTTGCCGCCTCCTTTAGCAAAATATTTACCATAGACATTCATTCGTGAATACACAGGCAGGGTAACATTTAAAGCAACTACAACAACAATAAACTATATTCAACCCCAATACCCGAATTCAAATCATAAATGCAAAAACAAAAAGAAATGTTTTGCATAGGTTATCGCTTGCAAAAAATACAACAAAACAAGAGCAAAAAGTAATGTACAAAGTAACACAATAATAATATTTGAAATTTAATTTTCTAAAAATAAACATTAGAGCGACATTTGAAGGGATATTTTAAAGTTATTTAAAAGTTTGGATATGCCATGTAATGTTAATCCTAAGAAACCAAACCGTTTGGTTTCACATTACTTATTTGGAACACCAAAAAATTTTATATTTTCTATAGATAAGCCCCCAAACATTTCACTCCATAATTGTATGTCTTTCATTCATTCTTGGTCGAAAAATATTCAGTTCTGTCATGGTACTAAGTGTGTCCCACAAAACCATAATACTTGCGCGCCCACCTATTTTTGTTGGGTGTTAATCCGTTATTTGGATCAGCTATAAACTATATAATTTAGTGTCATGTCTTAATCAGAGAAACCCGCACACACCATACACCCGAACAAAAAGAGTTATTTATCCATGTAAAGAAGGCAACACAATAACTGTATGTATTGTGGTTGTTTGTCTAGTTTGACAGAGTTAGAGCACTGTCAATCCTCCAGTTACTGTTCAAAGGAGCTCTGACTTTTATGTTTGCAGTTTTTTCAATTGAAAATTACGCGTGCTATTGTAGAATGCGTTATTGCAATTTTTACCGGTAACAAGCTTTTGTGTATTGTCCTTTAAGATTTATATGAGAGAAGAGTTCCGTAAACAAATTTTGTCATAATAACAACGTCCTTTTAAAAAACGTCATATACGTTTTTTAAAAGGAATATCCAAAAATGTTGCCAAATAAATTATGGGATACAATCTGTTGCATATGCAATCCTAATTATAATCAGTATTACAATTCTTAGTTTTTAATCTTTGACAACCCTATAAATATTCTTGGGCCGGCGAAGGTGGAAGATGTCCACAAAATGCAAGCATCAACGAAATATTCTAGGCAGAAAGGGCGCATGGTACCGAGGGACGCTGAAGTACAGACTGCGTGTCATGGATGTGGCGGAATGCACCCGCGAAGTATGTGCAAATTCAGGCAAGCTAAATGTTTCCGATGTGGCAAAATAGGTCACATTTCCAAGATGTGCAGAAGCAAAACATTCCAGCTAGCGGAATTGGATGATGAAACTCCTGCCGACGATACAGAAAATTTGAATAAAGTTGAGCTGGTAAATTATTTTAAAAGTAGTGGAAGAAAATTTGTGACAACTTCTATAGAAGGCAAGTTTGTGAGGATGGAATTGGATACTGGGTCGCCTTGTTCTATAATCAGCAACAGTAATATGCATTTAATCAAGGACCGTTTTAAACTTCTGCCAACAAAAAGACAATTTACTAGCTACTCTGGCCATCAAATAAATTGTATAGGTCGCCTGCCTGTCACCGTTGAGCTTGGAAGCAAGGTTTGTAGATTGAATTTATACGTGGTTGATGGCAAGGTTGACACACTAATGGGAAGAGAGTGGATCGAGCAGTTTGTGGACCAAATAAATTTTGTACAACTTTTCAAATCTTCAAGCAAGGTCAATAGTATCACTACAGCGACACCAGAATTGCCACACAGTGAGCAAGCTCTTCTCAAGCAATTACTTGACAAATTCGACGGTGTATTTTCTGACGTTGCAGGGAAGTTAATAGGACCGCCAGCAAAAGTTCATTTGAAACCAGATGCAAAACCGGTTTTTCTAAAAGCACGAGATATACCGATAGCGTTACGTGAAGAATATATCAATAAAATTGATTCAAAAATTGCATCTGGGTCGTATGAACGAGTGGAATACTCAGAGTGGGCATCAACAACACATGTTGTAATAAAGAAAGGAGGAAGAATACGGATAACCGGAAATTATAAACCTACAGTAAACCCTCAAATTATTATTGACGAGCATCCCATACCAAAAATTGAAGATTTATTGCATAAGATGAGAGGGTCAACGATTTTTGCCACTTAGATGTAACTGACGCCTATTCACACCTACAATTAGATGACGAATTTGCACATGTGTTGACGTTGAACACTCCTACTCATGGATTAATTAGGCCAAGGAGGGCAGTTTATGGTGCCGCAAATATACCAGCCATCTGGCAGAGACGCATGGAGGCAGTACTGAGAGATACTCCCAATGTGTTAAGTTTTTTCGACGACATCTTAGTATATGCCGATTCATTTAATACAATGATTTCGAGTCTTGAGGCAATATTAAATAAAATTAAACAACATGGCCTTCATTTAAATCGCAGTAAGTGTGTTTTTGCAGCACCAGCAATTGAGTTTTTAGGGCACAGAATCGACTCTCATTGTATACACAAATCATGTAAACATATTGATACCATCAAAAACGCCCCTAAACCGTTAACTCCGGAGGATCTGCAGCTTTTCTTGGCAAAAATACCAGACTACAACTCATTTTTACCGGACCTTGCTACGAAATCGAGACCTTTGAGAAACATGCTACTTCAACAAGAATTTAAATGGACGAAAGATGCGAGTAGCAACAGACGTACTAACACCATATGACCCTTCACTTCCATTGATTTTAAACAGGATTGGGCGCGGTGATGTCAAATCGACAAAGAAGCGTTGGCGATAGTATGGGCTGTTAAAAAATTCTTTAAATACCTGTATGCTAGACATTTTACGCTGGTAACAGATCATAAGCCGCTCTCACAAATTTTGCACCCAGAAAAGAGTTTATCTTCACTGTGCATTAGCCGCATGGCTAACTATGCCGACTTCCTCAGTAACTTTAATTACAATATAATCTGCAAACCAACGAAGGCCAATGCAAATGCTGACTACTGCTCGAGAATAATGCAGACCACCAACATTTTACAGGTAAATATGAATCTGGTGGCGATAGATTCTTCGATGGATCCTGGGGATGAATTCGACGAATTTGTTATCCGGCAGATTAAGCAGTTGCCAATTAAAGCATCTCATATTGCCCTGGAAACTAAAAAAGACCCACATTTAGGGAAAATTGTCCAACTTCTGGAGTCGGACCACTGCCTGAGAAGAGCAGGATACGCAGCGCCTGAAGAAAATTATCAGCTGTCATCAGGTTGTTTCACGTTTGAACACAGGGTAGTGGTTCCATCGGTACTTCGAGAAAAGATACTCAAGGATCTCCATGCAGCACACCTGGGTATAGAGAAAATTAAAGGAATGGCACGATCCTTTGTTTATTGGCCGTTAATTGACAGAGATATCGAAAAGGTTGCGAAGGCATGTAATGCGTGTGCCATGATAGCTAACAAACCAACCAAATTCGGAGAGCACCATTGGGAATACCCAAGTGGACCATGGCAACGGATTCATATCGATTACGCTGGACCGTTCCTGGATTCTATGTTTTTAATTGTAACGGATGCATTTAGTAAATGGATGGAAGTCAAAATGACTTCAACAGCTACGTCTTCTGCAACAATTTCAATACTGGATGAAATGTTTTCTACATATGGTGTTCCCAAGACCGTGGTATCGGACAATGCGACGAACTTTTCATCGGAAGAATTTAGGCAATTTCTGAAAAATAGTGGCGTTGTATACCATAAACAGTCTGCTCCATATCATCCAGCGACCAACGGCCAGGTTGAAAGATGTGTACAAACAATAAAAAATGCGTTAAAGGCGATGGAAACAACGAAAGCAACAATACAAGTCAACTTGAATAAATTCCTGCAGCAATATAGAAATGCGTCCCATGCTACAACGGGACAACCGCCCTCAATGCTATTTTTCGGCCGAATGCTACGTTCCCGCTTTGATTTACTTCGTCCCGATGATACCAAAGAAAAAGTAACACAAAAACAATTTATGAATTACAGTCGCAATTTTCGTACATTTCGGGAAAACGATCGTATTTATTTCTTGTCCGGTAACCCCAGAATGAGCAAGTGGTTGTTGGGTGTAGTCATCTCTCGTATAGGAGACCTGCATTACCAAATAGAATACGGAGGAAAGTTATTAAAAAGACATATTGATTCATACCGGAAATAATAGTAGAGTGCCACAAAGACAGAAGCACAGTACTATGTGCCGAACGAGTACACCAATGGTAGGACAGATGCCGAGGAGAAATTCAAACAATGTGGTTTTACATTCTACACCAACAGGAGAATCTGGCAGAAATGAGGATAGTTCGGATAGTCAACAGACGAATGAACAATTAATCGAAGTAGATCAGGAAATATCCGAAGTCGAAAATAGTACTCCTACCGGCCCGAATACCCACTCCAGGCAGACGTTCAACCAGACAGAGAAAGCCTCGCGTGTTATTCTCCCCCTAAGGTGGTGAAGAAATGTTGCATATGCAATCCTAATTATAATCAGTATTACAATTCTTAGTTTTTAATCTTTGGCAACCCTATAAATATTTTTTTGTTTTGATTTTTCTATTGTCATTTTTGTAAGTCATTACTTAATTCTCTTTAGTTGTAACAAGTGAATTATATAATCAATAAAAAGTCTGAATTAAAAAAAACTGGAAATCTAAAACAATCTTTAGACATTGATTAGTAAGAACTATACAATATTTAACGATATGGAAATATAAACAAAATTGAATTCATATCCGACATCTATCTAATATTATAATGAAATAGGTATATTAGTGACATTCTAAAATCTTCAACCTATTTTCATGAAGATTTGTATATAACATCCAATTCTTTTTGATATTGGGCATTTCTTTTTTTATGTTGCTACCCTCGCACTCCATTTTTAGTTCTATTTAAAAAAAAAATTATCTCTAGATTACATTGCAGACCTTGAGGAGTGAAAGAATGCCATAGCAATATGGTGCAATAAATATAACACCACCACCAGCAAATAGTCCACGGCACTATCTTCCTGTTTAGGGTATCCATTCTGGCTGTTACAAACAATGTATGTCTGTGTGACATAACAATAAACATTTTCGCCTTCGTTGGTGGCAGAAATTAGAGACAGAAAAACCATATCACGTAAAACCGGTTTTCCAGGATTGGCTTGATATGAAAAACAAATATTCATTGTTAAAACAAAATACTTCTTTGAAAAAGACATTTTCCGCGGTGATGACAAATGTCGAAACTTGATAGGCGTGAATTTACTTCGTTACATTTACATTGTAAAGACACATTGACCCAAGGGCGAAACGTGTCGCATAATATTGGGAGTGGTTATCCTTTTCATTGCAAACATTTTTATTAAGCTCTGTTCGCAAGAAAAAATCAACCATTCAAAAACTAAAAAATAACTAAATAACCGATATATGAATTTTCGTTTTACTTTTTGTCCAACAATAGAAATAGCAAAACAAAATCAACAACAATTCTCAAGCATTGGATCAATGACATTTGAACTTGAATTTTACAATGGAACACCTAGGGTCCTGATGAATCATCATAATCATATAACAACACTATGTTTGTACAACAACACTTACACTTCATTTGCATTTTTATGAGAAATGTTACAACGTCACGTAATAGAATGAACTAAATGTACACGTCGTTTTTTGTTGTTGGCATAACATGATTATATAAAGCTAGATGCAAACCAACATACACACTCACGTATGTTTATATATTTACATAAATGAGACGAAAAAGAAGAAGCGAGGCACTCCAAGCACAAACAACTGAGACCAACAGCAAGCGGTATTGGTGTTATGAAGGCTTCCAATTTTTTTGTAGTTGTTGTTTTTGTTAGGACTGCATTTCTAACGGCGAAGAAGAAAGTGGCAAACAAATATAAAATGCTTTAAAAACTAAATGCAAGATATGAGTTTATAATCCAAAAGATATTGAATGGTTGTATTGAAAAAAAAAAAAACAAATTTGTTTATTTATCTTCAACATCTATTTTGATTTAAACTTTAGCTTCGGGGGTCATTACACTCTATTTGGAGTGAAGCATGATTTACAAAAGAGAGACAATGAAGTAAATCGGAAATAAATCGTTTTCCACCAGAACAAAAGGCAAATGTGTAGAATGGGTTTGGTCTATCCCCCCGTCGAGTGTCAACAGAAATGCATTGTAATGTTTACAATCAATTTGTCGTCTTCTTCTATGTGTGTCATGCAAAGAGTGGAAGGAAACACAACAAACCTACATTAAACATTTGTGTTCGCCATACAAAACTCGCCATTCATTGATGCGATTGTGCGATTTGGGTAGAGAGAGAGGGGGCATTAAAAACTCTTTATGTGTGACGTCAGACGGTGACGGTGATAAATAATGGCTTCTTAACTTGTGCTGGAGGAAATAATCAGCTTTTTTATAAGAGGTAATATTAATTGAATCATTTTTTCATTTGATATATTTGAGAATTACATTTAAATAATGTTGTATAACAAAATATTTTGGTTAAGATCATTTTTGACTTCTAAATAAAGTACATATGAAATATGAATTGTTGTAGTAATAGTATGCATAACCAATGAATATACCTATATTGATTCAAAGTGAAAATTCGAAACCCGTATTGTACTTATATTCTGCAGGTATACATTTTCCTCATTTGAAGTTCGAAATAGCAAATTACACTAACTTTAATTCCGAATAAATATTTTAATTCATATCTTTTATATCATGATAAAACTTGCGTTATAGTGAATATTTATTATTGATATTCATAAGAACATAGAATGTACTTCTTATTTTTAAGATAATCAATTCAAGACTTTATGGCTTCAAATATAATGATAACTCCACTTTTTGGTATTGGTATTTCCATAAAAATCCCTAATATCGATTGAATATATCGAGATGTGAAAAATCAATGACAAATGAAATATACACTGCATAATGTGACAGACCATTGAACAATTAAAAAGATTTTTGGAGAATTCTCTGCCTACACCAAACTGAGTTATTCATTCAAAAAAAAAAAAAATGCAATTTTTTAAATACACAAAACATTTAAGAGAAATTGAAATAAAACAACAAAGAAAAAAGTAACTGTACTTACGATTACTATTGCCTTGGAACTCATCATCGGGTATTTGTTGACCCAAACTTTTGTTCATGGCAGATGTAGTGGGAGAGCTTTGATCAAATGCCGAAAATCCAGATGTATTCGTCAATGTCGTCGATGTAGCCGAGACAGCTGTAAATACTTCTTCCATGGGAGATGGTGTTGATTTTTCATAATAAATATCCTTTTCATCTTTAATTTTGATATTGGTCTGTTCCTTTTCGGAGAGTACATCGCCACCATAGCTATGAATCGATGGGCGCTTTTGTATGAAATGTAAGGATTCTGAACTTTCATTAGCAATTGATTTCGTTTTCATAGCCACAGTTGGTAGGGGTGGTGATTGTGGACGCTTTTGCATTGTGGGCAATGGTGGTGAATTGCTTCGCTTTTGCATTGTGGGCAAAGGCGGTGAATTGGAACGTATGGAATCAAATTTAGTTATTGTTTGATTTTGCAAAGCAGGTGATTGCGATCTTTGCTGTAGTGTTGGTAAGGGTGGTGATTGGGAACGGGTTTCATGGAAAGCAGATGCCATAGGTTTAGTGACATTTAACGAAGCTGTCTCAATTGCCATT
>NW_026883084.1:0-4584 GCF_032173495.1 Musca vetustissima
TGAACCGATTGTCATGAAACTTAACACACATCATTCTAGATTTTATGCTGTACGCTATACCAAATTTCGTGCAAATCGAAAGATACTTAGGGACTTTGGTATACCATTTACGTTAAATCGGACGAAAATATATATGGGAGCTATATCTATATCGGAACCGATTTTTACCAATTTCAAAAGGGTTCGTCCTTGGGCCAAATAAGTGACCTATGCCAGATTTCATCCAATTCGGATTATAAATACGAACTGCACTTTGTTTACAATTTAGCATGGACAGACAGACGGACGGACATGCATAAATCGACTTAGAAAGTGATTCTATGCATATTCTCTAAAGGAACCATGTATCTATCTCGTTTCCTTTTGCCTGTTACAAACATATGCACAAAAACATAATACCCTGTACCACAGTGTGGTGAAGGGTATAATTAATAGCAAAACATATATGCGAGTTATATCTAAATTTAACTTGGTTCATATGTGGGAGCTATAACTAAGTCATATGAGAAAAAATCGTGAATTGGCCTCAAATTGCTTCCACATTTAAAATCTGACTATCACAATATTTTTATAAAGCGTATATTAATAAAATATTTGAAATGTGTTAAATTGCCAATAAATCGATCATATCTTTCTAACCCAGACCAACTCAAAAGTTAAAGTTTATATCTCTACTCCTTCAGGTAACTTCTAGAATTTGTCTATATACTTAAAATCTGTCGGAAATTCCAAATTACATGCACTTCAGGTGGAGAATATAGCTAAAACATTTAAAATACCGAAAATAAGACGGGAACGTGAAACTATAGCAAAAATGTTCATCCGATATGATTTTCATCCTCTATGAAACCGAATTTGAAAAACACTTCAACCTTCACAAAACAATTAATAAGGCTATAGCGTTAGATCGGGTCTATGTCGAACAATGGACCTACATTGAAAATTCTCTGTTATGGAGTTTTTTTTACGAATCCAAAACCGGAAAAAAATATTTACGGTTACTTCCATTGGTTAATGCATTTAGACCGCTAAATGTAAAGGACCTGAATTTGGATGCTATATCAATACATATGAATTATATATTGAAAATTATCGGCAAAAATGTTCATCATAATACGAAAACCCGAAATAAGTAGTCATTCGTAAAAACATAAACCAAGTATGAAGATTTGTTACCAAATAGAAAATCAAAATCCCAACATGCCGAAAATATGTGGCAACGGATTCGGTAGAAAAACGCATTTAAAACCCGAAAATACCGAGAAAGAGAGTACCCCAATATTAGGGATATGCCTAATATTGGATCGAAACAGCACATCTTTGAGATATATTTCTATGCAACATTCTGGCAATCTACCTCAATACGTTCAGAGGTTACAGTGATTACAACAGACAGACGGACATTTTACGCTGATCAAGAATAAATATACTTTATAGGTTAGGAAAAAATTATGAGTTATAAACGGAAAAAACTAACAACCGCCGTCTCACAACTCACTAGATTGTTTCCTTATTTCAGATTTGCATATGCATTTTCCAAATTATTTTGATATAAATGATCTATAGATGTAAATATATTTCTAAATCTAAACAGATCTACAGAACTTTACACACTTCACTCTAGTCTCGCACAAATGTTGACAGTTTTGTGTGTCATTTAGATGAAATCAAATGAAAAAACCAGTAAGGAAAGTAGTAAAGTCGGACTGGGCCGACTATATGATACCCTTCACCACTGTGGGAGTATTCTACATATGTATCTTATCAGACTTCGCCTTGTTGGAGGAACATTGACATGAAATTGAACGAACTGAAATATGTGATCTGTATCTATATCTATATCACACGCTATTTGGTTTGCTTCACGGTTTAAAACTCAATCAGACATCCATTGATTACTTGGTTTACAATTACCATGAATAGGTCGAAATTATATATGGAAGCTATGCTATATCTACATCTGAACCGATTTCAAGGAAACTTGCCAGAGATTAATTTTTAATAACTTCAGTACGTTGTGTCAATCGGCCAAAACCGGACGAAAAAATATATAGGAGGTGTATGTAAATCTGAACCTATTTTCACGAAGCTTAGCGCACATCATTCTACCCTATACCAAAATTCGTGCAAATCGAAAGATATATAAGGACTTTGGTGCACCAATTACCTTTAATCGGACGAAAATATATATGGGAACTATATCTAAATCTGAATCGATTTTCACGAAACTTAGCACACATCATTCTAGACTTCATTCAGTAGGCTATAACGAATTTCGTGCAAATCGAAACATATATAGGGAACTATTATAGTAAATCGGACGAAACTATATATGGGAGCTATATCTAAATCTGAACCGATTTTTCCCAATTTCAATAGGGTTCGTCCTTGGGCCAAATAAATGAACTGTGCCAAATTTCATCCAAATCGGATTATAAATGCGACCTGTACTTTGTTTGCAATTTAACATCAACAGACGGACGGAAGGACATGCATAAATCGACTCAGAAATTGATTCTATGCATATTCTCAAAAGGAACCATGTGTCTATCTCAATTCCTTTTGCCTGTTACAAACATATGCACAAAGACATAATACCCTGTATCACAGTGTGGTGAAGGGTATAAAAATATATATATGAGAACTATATCACAATCGGATCAGAATGTGTCTTACTTCTGCCGTAATAACATTAAAATTCTAGCGAAAAACAGATAGACCCTGTTGCCGAACAGAATCTACGCAAATATTCGACTAAATTTAGTTAAAATTTATTAACACTCTCGATTTTAAAACATATTAGATTCTAATGTAAATAACAATCAATTTCATAGAAATGACATTATAAATCCAGAATGAAACGTATGACTGATCAGGATAAGGACAATGTCCGATACATACTACAACACATTCGACAACAACATGTGTAGCATGAAAATCCTTCGAATAGTAAGAAAAAAATCTCTTTGTACTTCTTTCTCTAAATTTCCAAAATAATGTATATTGAATATGTATTGGTGTTGGTGATGCTGCTGCTGCCACAAGGAAAGTGCCCATGCGTTGTTTTCTCGTTTATCACACGTCTGTTTCAAGGTGTAACGAATCCATCAAAAAACTGAAATTTTATTAATTGTGTTACGACTCTTCGCCTTTGATCTTCCTAAGGTAGATACAAAACAACAGCGTTTAGTGTTATCTGTGAATTAATGTTGTTGTTGCTCCTGCTGCTGCTACTGCTGTGTGTTTGATTACATGGTTTAATTTTTAACACAGCGTCTACGGAGAGAATGAGAGAAAATCATGGGACACTTACCATTGCCACAAGAACACACATATTTGTGATGTTGCTGTTGTTTTTGTTGTTTTGTAAGGAATTCTATTGGAAAAATCAAAAAACATGCCGCCATCATTTGTATGTAACGTTGTTTACATGAGAGGTTTAGACTACGCGATTACGCACGCCTTAACTACATCCCGACAACAAAAACATCTCTCCTCCGCCTAGTCCATTGGAGGCAATATTTCACTTTTATGGTCGATCATTTATCCAGCCAATTGTTGGGTACCATCACGTTACGTTACCTGTACCTTTGTAAATTAGTACACTGGCAGCCCCGTTTTGTTGTGGAGTTTTGTTACTCCCATTGTATTTGCGCTAGGCATGACGATCGAGCCATTCGATAGATTGATCATCGGCGTCATCAGCATCGTGTTCATATTGATGATTTAGTGTTGTGGGAAAACTCAACTCGAGAAACTGAAAACTCAAGTGCTTATCTGTGTAGAGAGAACATTAATTTTAATTGTTATTGAATGTGCGGTATAAACAATATTCCTCATCAAATTGACGAGGTGTTCGAGAAAAAAGTAACAATCTAACGTCTTATGATTGATTTGTCACTATCAGTGTAAAAATATTCATTAATTAACAGCCTATATATCTGATGTATATCTTATACATACATACACATTGCTAAAGGACGAGCTTGTTAATATAAATTGAATTTGACTGATATTTACGTGTCGGCGATCAATTTTATAATTATTGATATTCTTACAATCTGAAATTAGAAGAACCACTTTTAAAGTAGGGAAAAATCAAGTGGGATGTTAATATTTCATAAGTCTTTAAAATAGGTATATTTAATGTGAATTTTCTATAGAGTAGAAGAACAAATTTATTTACCAAAAATTGAATAATATCTTCGAAATACACAAAAAACCAGTAAGGAAAGTAGTAAAGTCGGACTGGGCCGATTATATTATACCCTTCACCACTTTGGGGATATTCTGCATATGTGTTCTAACAGACGTCGCCTTTTCTAAGGAACATTGGCATGAAATTGAACGAACTTAAATATGCGATCTTTATCTATAAGTAAACGACTAACATCAATTCCTACACATGCCATTCTGCAACCTATTCTAAATTGCTAAATAGATTTAAAGTACACGCACTGTTAAAAATGTATCTATCAGGCACCCATTGATTATTTGGTGTACAGTCAACATGAATAGGTCGAAATTATATATGGAAGCTAATCTGAACCGTTTTCAAGGAAACTTGCTAGATATTATTTGTAT
>NW_026883085.1:0-47137 GCF_032173495.1 Musca vetustissima
AAGATTATTTCCGGGAGGGCGTAGAAAGGCGTGGATTTTTTAAAGATTATTTCCGGGAGGGCGTAGAAAGGCGTGGATTTTTTAAAGATTATTTCCGGGAGGGCGTAGAAAGGCGTGGATTTTTTAAAGATTATTTCCGGGAGGGCGTAGAAAGGCGTTTTTTTAAATATATTCTGGAGGGGTTAATAAGGCGTGGATTTTTTTAAAGAATATATTCTGGAGGGGTTAATAAGGTGTGGATTTTTTTAAAGAATATATTCTGGAGGGGTTAATAAGGCGTGGATTTTTTTAAAGAATATTTTGTTTTGTAATTTGTTGATACACATAGAAACTACATCACTCTCCCTATCCAATTGTGAAAGTTTCATCAAATTATGTCTAAGCTTCTCCGAGTTATGGCAATTTGAAGTTGATCTTGTGTCAACATATAGCTGCTACACGATTCTGTTCGCCTGGTACCGCAAATAGAAAAATCGACTATTTTGCAATTCAACAAAAACCGAAAAGTGCAGAAGTGTTGCCAATCACATTTGAATTTTTCTGGTTTTGTGGTGTTGCAAAATAGTCGTTTTTCCCACTTGCAGTACCAGGCAAACAGAATCGTTTAGCAACTATATTTTGACACAAAGTCAATTTCAAATGACCATATCTCGGCGATGCGTTGAGATATTTGTACGAAACTTTCACTATTGGAGGCGGGGAATAGTGTAGTATTATGCGTGATAACAACAATTTTGAATTTTTATATCATCTATCTTAAGGTGGAGTATATATACATTTTTTTTGCCACGGCAGAACTTATCTATGTTTTTCTATAATATTTATAATATTTTTTAGAACTCCCAAAAAGGAGTGGATTATTTAAAAAATTATATCTGCAAGGCTCCCAAATATATGTTAATTTGTTAAAGAATATTTTTAATTATCTCATAGATGGTGTGAGAACGGTCGCATTTTTAAGGGTCCAAAATGTATTGAAGAATATTTTTTCAAGGCTCTCAAAGCCAAGAGTCACGGATTAAGAATATTAAATTTCTGGACATACACTATCGAACAGTATAAACGATTGGTTAACCGAGTTATGATGTTAACAGAAAATTAATTTTTTTTTGGGATTCTTCACAACTTTTGAACGCCTAACGATACAGAGGCAAATCAAACGGATATCTTTACTCATAATATCTTCTTCATGGCATGGGGATCCTTGAAAGCTAATTTTTAATAAATTGGGAGTCTTAAAAAAATTCCACCTATCTCACACCATGTATTGTGTCCTTGAAAAATATTCTTTAATAAATGAACGCCTATTTGGGGACCGTTGCAAAAAATATTCCTGAAAAAACCACGTCTCTTTATGAGTTCTGAAAAAATATTCTTTAAACTACAAAAATCTAGTTTAGTTCTGTCGGGCCAAATTAAATTAATTTACATTCCACTTTATGCTGGAGATTCATTGTAGCATATAATACTACACTATTTCCCGAATCCAATAGTGAAAGTTTCGTACAAATATCTCAACGCATCACCGAGATATGGCCATTTTAATTTTACCTTGTGTCAAAATATAGCTGTTACACGATTCTGTTCGCCTGGTACTGCAAATGTGAAAAACGACTATTTTGCAACTCCACAAAAACAGAATAATTCAAATGAGCAGCTATATTTTGACACAAGGTAAAATTAAAATGGCCATATCTCGGTGATGCGTTGAGATATTTGTACGAAACTTTCACAATTGGATAGGGAGAGTGATGTAGTTTCTATGTGTATACACAAATTACAAAACAAAATATTATTTAAAAAAATCCACGCCTTATTAACCCCTCCAGAATATATTCTTTAAAAAAATCCACGCCTTATTAACCCCTCCAGAATATATTCTTTAAAAAAATCCACGCCTTATTAACCCCTCCAGAATATATTAAAAAAAACTTTAAAAATCCACGCCTTTCTACGCCCTCCCGGAAATAATCTTTAAAAAATCCACGCCTTTCTACGCCCTCCCGGAAATAATCTTTAAAAAATCCACGCCTTTCTACGCCCTCCCGGAAATAATCTTTAAAAAATCCACGCCTTTCTACGCCCTCCCGGAAATAATCTTTAAAAAATCCACGCCTTTCTACGCCCTCCCGGAAATAATCTTTAAAAAATCCACGCCTTTCTACGCCCTCCCGGAAATAATCTTTAAAAAATCCACGCCTTTCTACGCCCTCCCGGAAATAATCTTTAAAAAATCCACGCCTTACTACGCCCTCCAGAAACTAATCTTTAAAAAATCCACTCCTTACTACGCCCTCCAGAAACTAATCTTTAAAAAATCCACTCCTTAGTACGCCCTCCAGAAACTAATCTTTAAAAATCCACGCCTTTCTACGCCCTCCCGGAAATAATCTTTAAAAAATCCACGCCTTACAACGCCCTCCAGAAACTAATATTTAAAAAATCCACGCCTTACTACGCAATCCAGAAACTAATCTTTAAAAAAATCCACGCCTTACTACGCCCTCCAGAAACTAATCTTTAAAAAAATCCACGCCTTACTACGCCCTCCAGAAACTAATCTTTATAAAATCCACGCCTTACTACGCCCTCCAGAAATTAATCTTTAAAAAATCCACGCCTTACTACGCCCTCCAGAAATTAATCTTTAAAAAATCCACGCCTTACTACGCCCTCCAGAAATTAATCTTTAAAAAATCCACGCTTTACTACGCCCTCCAGAAACTAATCTTTAAAAAATCCACGCCTTACTACGCCCTCCAGAAACTAATCTTTAAAAAATCCACGCCTTACTACGCCCTCCAGAAACTAATCTTTAAAAAATCCACGCCTTACTACGCCCTCCAGAAACTAATCTTTAAAAAAATCCACGCCTTACTACGCCCTCCAGAAACTAATCTTTAAAAAAACCACGCCTTACTACGCCTTCCAGAAACTAATCTTTAAAAAAATGCACGCCTTACTACGCCCTCCAGAAACTTATCTTTAAAAATCCACGCCTTTACGCCCTCCATAAACTAATCTTTAAAAAATCCACGCCTCACAAACCCCACTCGAAAATATTCGTTCAAAAATATTTTTTTTTTAAAAATCCCCGCCTTAAATATTTCGTAAAAAATCGATCCCCATAGTCCCCTTTTGAAACATGACGTCATTGTCACCCGATTATGACCATTTTTACTTTTTTTGTTAAAATTTCTGGAAAATACCAGGCGCCCAGAATGTAATAGCAAGTAGCTTGACAAAAAAAAAAAGAAAAATATTCACCCGCCTAAAAGTATGCTCTGAATTGTATATAGGCAACTTTTAGTACGGCATTGCCCGATTGAAATTTTCATTTATGCCAAATTAAATAGGCTCCTGAAAGTATGCTCTGGTTTTTACTTGAAAGGAGTTGCCAGACCAAAATTTTTTGCGATTTTATTTTTTTTTATTTCTGGCTACTTGCTATTTAATTCTGGGCGCCTGGTATTTTTGAGAAATTTGGAGGAAAACGTCAAAGTTTGGGCATTATTTGGGTAGTGACGTCATAAGAGAAGGAAGACCAACTAACATTTCCGTGGTAAATAAAAACACAGGTGTTTTGTATTTTTTCATTTTAATAATATATTTTTATTGCATTTATTTAAATGGTATTTTGTATACAAAAATATTCAAAATTTAAAAGCAGGAAAAATATAAAAGGCTCCACCTTTAGCAAATAAGAAGACGCCGTTTTCCATGGAAGAAGATATCCCAAAGTGCTGCTACTTTATAGGGTAAATATGTAGACCTCATCCTGAATGCCATATTTTGTCAAGCCCAGTAAATCCTTATGATATCGGTTGCGAAATCTGAAAAGAAGAAGATAATATAATATTATAAATTAAATTAACTAAATTATGAAAATATGTTATAAGTTTTAAATAAAAAAAAAACTAATAAAAAGTAAGTGAAACTATAAAAATATATGTTTTATTATTTTGGGAGCTTCTTAGGGATTTTAGAATGGAATTAAAAAAAAAGAATTTTTCAAGGACTGAAAGATCCATAATGGTGGATTTTGTTAAGAGTTTTGATTTTTAAGGCGTGATTTTTTTGGAAGAATTTTTTCTAGACTTTTAAAATAATTTCTTCTCAAGGACTACTAAGGCGTGGATTTTTAAAAGAATTTTTTCTCAAGGACTACTAAGGCGTGGATTTTTAAAAGAATTTTTTCTCAAGGACTACTAAGGCGTGGATTTTTAAAAGAAGTTTTTCTCAAGGACTACTAAGGCGTGGATTTTTAAAAGAAGTTTTTCTCAAGGACTACTAAGGCGTGGATTTTTAAAAGAAGTTTTTCTCAAGGACTACTAAGGCGTGGATTTTTAAAAGAAGTTTTTCTCAAAGACTACTAAGGCGTTGATTTTTAAAAGAAGTTTTTCTCAAGGACTACTAAGGCGTTGATTTTTAAAAGAAGTTTTTCTCAAAGACTACTAAGGCGTGGATTTTTAAAAGAATTTTTTCTCAAGGACTACTAAGGCGTGGATTTTTAAAAGAATTTTTTCTCAAGGACTACTAAGGCGTGGATTTTTAAAAGAATTTTTTCTCAAGGACTACTAAGGCGTGGATTTTTAAATGAATTTTTTTTTTTCAAAAATCTACGCCTTATATAGGTCTGGAAAAGAAGTATTAAAAAATCCACGCCTTATATAGGCCTGGAAAAGAAGTATTAAAAAATCTACGCCTTAAAGGGGTCTGGAAAAGAAGTATTAAAAAATCCACGCATTATATAGGTCTGGAAAAGAAATATTTAAAAACTCCACGCCTTATGTAGGTATGGAAAAAGTATTTAAAAAATCGTGAATTTTTATAGGTCTGGAAAAAGTATTTAAAAATTCGAGGATTTTAAAAAAATCCACGCCTTATATAGGCCTGGAAAAGAAGTATTTAAAAAAAATCCACGCCTTATATAGGTCTGGAAAAAAGAATTTAAAAAACTCCACGCCTTATGTAGGCCTGGAAACAATTTTTTTCAAATTCTACATAGTGTATCTTTATATTCATATTGCCGTTTCCTTTACCTCAAATCTCCAATAGCACCTGCTGTATGTCCAGCAACTTGAGACTCCAGCTTGGCCTATAAATCTGAATCCACGCTGTGTTAGACTATTAAAATTATGATAGAAAACTATGTTGGCTTCTAATTGCCAGTAACTGGTAAATGGCTATTCACGTTCCGACTACATTATGGTCGGTGCCTGGTCGGAATCGAAGGCGTTTACTTAACTTAAATTGATTTTGACTGAATTATTTCTTTTTTTTTTGTGTTCGCTTGCCAACCTGCAGATTCGTGAGAAAGCTCTGTGTTGTTGCAATTATATTTCCTGTTATTGTGTGTGTTTTCTTTCAATCCTTTGATTACTTTTATGTTGGCTGAAGCGGATTGTAAGCCCCCAATGTTTGTGGAGGATTACAACTCATCTCAGTTCATCACGCACGCGTTTTGTAAATAATTTATTAAAAGCCTCGTCGTATAGAGATTGCAATCAGCATTTATGTTGGCCGAGGTGGGGGTACGAAACAAATCATAATTCTTCCTCTATCTGGCCTCCGTCTGCCTGTAGTTGTTTATGAAGGCTGATCATGCGCTGACGCCGCCTCACATCAGACAGACAGACAGTCAGTGGAACGGCACCACTTGGCATCGCTCACTTGGCAGTTTCATTGATTGTTAAAGATTATAATTTAGCTGATAACACCGTTTGCTTTAGATGGTGGTTACTCCTCTTTAATCCAATTTCTGTTTCTTCGCCATCAGGTGGAGCACTAAAAAAATTACAAAGGCGAAGAAGAAGAAGAACAGCAACAAGTGGCATTCCATTAATGGAGGTTGGTAATGTTTATTAACTTTTAAGGATAAATTATCTGAGTTTTTTTTTTGCAAACATCTGAACAGTAAATTGTTTAATTTTGCAGAACGTGATGGTGCGAATTTTTGTTTGTTATGGTTCCAATTGATGATTTCGAAGTAAATTGGATGATGAGAACATACACATTGTTTACTTTAAAATTTTTAATTTTAATCTAGATTAAAAACATTAACTTTAAATTGATACAATATGCGGGAACGTGTTCTCAAGGACCAACATAAAATTTGGAAAAGCTTTTAGGTATTGGAAAAAATCTACGTCTTATATAGACCTTACAAATCTGATCCTCATGGCAGGATTAGTGATAGTCATTGGTTGCTCTTTGAGGGAGCCCTTCGGTCGGTTATTGTCTGTGGGACGGACCTGGGAAACGTCAGTTTGGCAGTGCCTTCATGCAGAAGGGTGCCAAATTTCCTCGTGAAACCCGTTGTTGTTGTTGTAGCAGTTTATAGGAATTGTATATTTTCCTGTTTAAGTTTCATCCAGTTCTGTCTCCAGATTTAGAAATGCAGCTACCTCCACTGGCTGTAACCACAGATCTTCCGGAGTGAGGTGAGTAGATTTGGCTGGGCAATTGAATAAGTGCAGTGTGGTATGAGGGCCTGTACCACATGCTGGGCAGACATCCTGCACCTGGTCATCAATCCGTGCCCAATACAAATTGAGCCGACTGCTCCATCCGGAACGTAACTGGGCAAAACTACTCTGGTTTGTCTGGGCAACTGGCGTTCTTCAGCTGCTAAGACTGGGTGGGATGATCGTCCCTGAAACACCCGAGCAGGTACTACAACGAAAGCATATTGCTATGCTGACGTACGTCTCTACTCTGGTTTTCTGGGCAGCTGACGTTCTTCAGCTGCTATGGGTGGGGGTGAGCTCCGAGGACGGCAATCGCTTTGTAACCGTTCAGCACTGCGGCTACTGCATCTGTATGAATGCCATTCAGACCTGCTCGATAGGCAACATGATCTAGAGGCTCCCTTTCGTATCGTTGGACCTCTCTGTCTAGATCATGCAGATCCTTCCTGACACGCCTGGCTGTGGGAATCATGTCCACCATATGATGGTTGGGATGATCGTCTCTGAAACTGTAACGAAAGCATATTGCTATGCTGATGTACGGGAAGGATCTTCGTCTCCCCATGAAGATGGTCCACTGGTGTCATGAGGAGGCACCCTGTCGCTGTCCTCAGGGTGACATTCTGACTGGTCTGAATACTTCTCCATTGCGTATCACTGGAATTCGCAGACCACATAGCTAGCCACAGACCGACCTATCGCTTTGTAAGTGGTCAACATGGTTTCCTTATCTGCGCCCCAAGTGCTGCCGGCAAGCGACTTGAGGACCTTGTTCCTACTTTTCAACTTATCGCAGATAGCTGGAGTTTGCGCGGACAATTTGAACATGCTGTCGAATGTGACCCCGAGTATTTTGGGGTAGTTGGTGGTCGGAATTGTATGCCCCTCGACCTGCACATTCAACGGCATTCTCATCTCCGCAGTCCATGTGGTGAATAGTGTGGCTGACGACTTCGAGGCGGATATTTTCGTATTCCTCGCTTTGAAGAATGCTGCTAAATCGATGAGATATGCGTTACAATCATCTGCATATGTAATGATTTCTATGCCGTCCGGAGGGCGTGGAATACAGGAAAAGTTGAGGTTAAACAGTTCCGGAGAAATCACTCCACCCTGGGGAACTCCCTGTTTAACTCTACGGTTATATATGTTCGTGAAATTCGTTGGCGGCTTTGGTACACACTGGGAAGGAGCCAAACTTGCTGCGGTTTCCCTATCCGAGATCCCATCCAGACGGGTTTTCTCAGCATGGGTTCCCCCACCTTCAGTGGACAAGGAACTCCTGTTGAAAATGTCGCTACAAAATCCCAGCCTCACTACATCGAGCTGAACTGTTTTCAGTCTAGCTCCTTGTAACGAGAATGGAGGGATGGTCGCAAAAGTAGCAGTGGACCCACCGGGGTAGGCATATCTCAGGGAGCGTGAGGGAAAATTGAACTTCGATCCAGAATGAGTTCGGTTTCGACTGAACACATTCACTGAAATTCAATAGGAGTAGGAAAGCGGTAAAAGCTACGCAAGAGTAGCAGTGGACCCACCGGGATGAGTTCGGTTTCGAGTGAGACTCAATGGGAGTAGGAAAGCGACAAAGGCTGCGCATTCTGCAGATTAATCTGCATCATAGCAAGGCCGCAGCCGCCAAACTACTCCTGTCCCTCACCAACTCTGAAGTGGACATCGCCTTGGTTCAGTAGCCATATATTTATAAAAATATGGTTTCTGGATTAAGGAATGCCATCTTGGACATATTCGCCGTGTCCATGGGTGACAAGGTGAGGACCTGTATAGTAGGTAAAAATAGTTTAATTCTAAAAGACGACTGTACAACAGGGCGCATAAATCAAAACTCGATATTGACTGGAACTCAATGATGAACATGATGACACTCAGCCTCAGACACTCGCCAGGACCAGATGGAATCATACCGGCGATGCTTCAATTTGCCTCGCCAAATATATATCTGATCCTTGAGAGGATCTCTCGTCTGTTCCGGATCTAGCTTAACATCCTTTCTCCTCAAGAGTCTCGAATGACTGATCGACCTGGAGATTAGGAGTCATATAGACACCACCTATCTTTGCAACTCACAACATGCATACATAAAGGGCAAGTATGTAGAATCTGCTCTGCACGAGGTGGTACGTTACATTGAGAGGAATATGGAAAATTCAAATTTTACGCTGGCCACTTCCCTAGATATAGAGGGAGCCTTTAACAACTTGAATCTATGAAACACTTACTTAAAGAAGTTGGCATTGATTTGCACTCTATCTATTGGGAAAAACTGGGGGCTAAAACCATCGACTATACACTGGTTGTATAACACTGTGATAAGGCCCCTCCTATCCTATGGCTCTCTTGTGTGGTAGAACTGTCTACGCCACAAGTCGACATCCAGTAAATTAGATAAGGTACAAAACCTCTGGGACTCAGCATTAAGTGTCAGGCCGCGCGTAGCTCTCTAAGGCTGCATGAACAAAACCTCTGGCGAAGTTGTACCTTTGGGCATGGTCGTATCTTGCACGAACCAGGTATGACATTGGACCAACGCGTAAAACTAAGCGACTATATATCAGCAGTCCTGAGATTTGACTCTGTAGATGTCGTTATTACTAGTAGAGACGGCTGGAACCGAAGTAACCTTCCTGTGGACGGTCTGGCCTTCTACACAGACGGATCCAAGATGGAAGAAGACAAATGGGCAGGCGTCTACTGTGAAAGGCTAGGCCTTGAGTTTTCCAAGCTAAAATCTTCGCGATTTGGAAGACAGCAGAATTGATAAAAAGTTTGGATGCCCAGGTCGTTGAACCGGTGACTATCTTCGTGGATAGTCAAGGGCTCTTAAAGTCATCAAATCTTGTTATATCAAATCTGAGGCCGTCCTCAAGTATAGAACAGCTTTGAAAGAACTTACTTACAGCTATCGGCTGTATTGGGTGTTGGGACACCGTGACATTTTGGGTAATGAAAGAGCAGACGAACTAGCTAAACGGGGATATTAATCCACAGATCTAGCAACTGATGACTCAATCAAAAAACCCATATGTTATCTTTACTGGAACTTTGAGGCGTTCTTCGACGAAAGAGCATATGAACCTTGGCACAACGAACCTAGGTGCAACGTGTCAAGATTCATTTGGCCAAAGGAACGCACTCACTGTTGAACCGGAGCAATGCCGAAGTAAGAGTAGTGACAGGAATCATTAATGGTCATTGCAATATCAGGGCCTTTACTAGCAAATGGGATATTGATGCAATTGATTACTGTAGACTCTGCGTTGACAATAAGGAGATGGAGACAATCTAGCATCTTCTGTGTCACTGTCCAGCCCTGGCTTACAGGCGGCACAGACTAGTGGGTGGGAAAGTGGTAAAGTGATTGGGAAAGTCCAACCTTGACACGTAATATATATTCTGTCTGATCTCTATAGCCATCGACATTTTTCCAAACTTACCTTCTTACATCTTTCTATAAGCTTCTCATCTCTCTTTATTTCCCCAATATTATTTAAAAAACCAGTAAGGAAAGTAGTACAGTCGGACTGGGCCGACTATATGATACCCTTCACCACTTTGCGTATATTGTACATATGCATCCTAACAATTGCAGGTCTATGTTCCCTCTATCTCTAACCTATCCTAACTTTAATTTCATTCTAGCAGATTTAGAGCCGTCTGCGTAACATGGGAAAATTTATGGAAAACGATTTATAGCAAAATTGATACACCCTATTCGCGCGTTGTTAAAAATATAATCTATATGTGGGAGCTATATCTAAATCTGTACCGATTTTCATGAAAATTAACACACATCTTTCTAGACTTAATTCAGTACGCTGTGCCGAATTTCGTGCAAATCGAAGCATATATAGGGACGTTGGTGCACTATTTATCAAAATCGGACGAAAATATATATGGGAGCTATGTCGAAATCTATACCGATTTTCCCGAAACTCACAACTTATCATTCTACACTCAATTTAGTACGCTAAGCCAAATTTTGTGCACATCGAAGCATATAAAGGGACTTTGGTGCAGTATTTACCTAAAATCGGATGAAAATATATATGGGAGCTATATCTAAATCTGAAACGATTTCCACGAAATTTAACACACATCGTTTAAGACTTAATTCAGTACGCTGTGCCAAATTTCATGCTAATCGAAGGGTATAAAGGGACTTTGGTGCACTATTTACCGAAAATCGGACGAAAATATATATGGGAGCTATATCGAAATCTGAACCGATTTTCAGGAAATTTAACACACATCACTCGAGACTTAATTTAGTAGGCTATGCACAATTTCGTGCAAATCAAGTCATATATGTGTACTTTGGTGCACAATTTACCTTAAATCGGACGAAAATATATATGGGAGCTATATCTAAATCTGAAACGATTTCCACGAAAATTTACACATATCGTTTTAGACTTAATTGGGACGTTGGTGCACCAATTACTTTAAATCGGATGAAAATATACATGGGAGCTATATCTAAATTTGAACCGATTTTCACGAAACTTAACACACATCATTCTAGACCTTATTCATTACGCTGTGCCAAATTTCGTGCAAATAGAAATATATATGGGACATTGGTGCACCATTTACCTTAAATCGGACGAACATATATGTTGGAGCTATGTCTAGATCCTGAAAATCAGGAAACTTAACACACATCATTCTAGACCTAATTAATTACGCTGTGCCAAATTTTGTGCAAATCGAAAGATATATAGGGACTTTGGTGCAGCATTTACCTTAAATCGGATGAAAATATATATATATGGGAGCTATATCCAAATCTAAACCGATTTTCAGGAAACTTGACACACATCATTCTAGACCTAATTCATTACTCTGTGCCAAATTTCGTACAAATCGAAAGATATATAGGGACTTTGGTGCACCATCTACCTTAAATCGGACGAAACTATATACGAGAACTATATCAAAAACTGAACCGATTTTCTTCAATTTCAATATGGTTCGTCCTTGGGCCAAACAAATGAGCTGTGCCAAATTTCAACCAATTCGGATGAACCCTTCACCACACTGTGGTGAAGGGTTCATCCAAAAAAAACAACGCCCTATATAGGCCTCAGAAAAAATTATTTAAAAAATCTACGCCTTATATAGGCCTCAGAAAAAAATTATTTAAAAAATCCACTCATGTTTTGACCCTTGAAACATTTTCCCCGCTTTCCTTATTTCAATTTATTTATTTTAGTTTTAGTGCTTGGAGGCTACCCCGAAAAGTTAAGAAATTATTTTTTGTTAGGCTCTGATTGCAATTTTGATAGTAATTTTGCCTTTTGTTCCGGCCAGTTGTCCTTGTTTGCCCAGCTCATAAATTATGCACTGCGTTGTTGTTGTGGCTCTTTGTCATAAAGTGTGAAAAGAAGAAAAATTACTTTTTAAGATAATTGAAAACAAGAGGCAATAAAACTTGCTGCGGTTGTGACTTTAATATAAAAAAAAAAAAACAATTGAGTCCAATTCAACTTCGTGGGCGTAGAAGTAGATAGGGTGGGAGGTATCAGGATGAGAGTTAACACGTGTTAAAAACATAGTTATGTGGAGTGTGGTGGTTGAAAAAAATCAGAAGCCCCCACTATGCTTCTGATTTTTTCCAACCACCACACTCCACATAACTATTTTTTAACATGTGTTAAATCTCATCCTGATACCTCCCCATAAGTTGTGAAAGTAGTTCTTCGTGGATCCTGACGTATGTAGGCCTTGGTCCAAAATCCGCATTTTGATATTTTTCATTTTTTTAATTTTTTATATCATTCACCTTATGTATTGATTTTGTTTCTGAACCTTGTACCCTTTTCTGTCTTTTAATTTTTTTTTATTTTCCTTGCTCCTCCATAATTCGAAAAAAAATATATTTCTCCTCTTTTGCGAATATACGGCAAATATTCTTTGATAAATGTTAATGATGTAAAGAACCCTATGTGTGAAGTTCTTGTTATTCTTGGCCGCAGTCATACTTCAATTAAAAAAAAAAAAAAAACAAAACAAAAAAATTATAAATTCCAACTTGCCAAAGCACTTGGCATGGAAGTAATCAAACAGAGATCTGCCTGCCTGCCTGCCTGCATCAACATCACTTAACATGTGCACCAGCTCCTCATCATTATTATCGTTGGTGCAGGATCACAGACATTTGATGCCACACCGATCATTTTGGTGACGTTTTCTTTCCATTTTTTTGTTTGCTTTTTCCTCTCGTCACAATTAATTGCTTTTGCATATAAATAAAAATCTTAAAAGTCTTCGGAAAATAGCATGTTGTGTAGTAGGGCCAAGTCCCATCCATTTTGGAAATAGAACTTTAATGAGATTGCAGATGCAAAACAAAAAAACTCTAAAAGGGGAAATGTTAAAAGACAATTTATTGAATGTGGCAGGTAATTCTGCTGTTGATGTGGAGCCTAAGAAAACTCTGCTCTAAAAATAATATATTGTCTGGGTAATTTTATAGGGCGGTATAGAAATACGCTGAACATGACAAGAATGTGAATTATTTGTCCTGTTTCGATGGGAGAAGTCATTTGTTTTTTGGGACTCAAATTATATGGAGTTTAAAAAACAAAAATATTTTTTCAAAGTCAAATACAAGGCGAGGATTTAAAAAAAATATTTTTTCAAGGTCTAATACAAGGCGTGGATTTTTAAAAAAAGAAATATTTTTTCAAGGACTAATACAACATTTTTAAAAAAATATTTTTTCACGGTCCAATACAAGGCGTGGATTTTTAAAAAATTATTTTCTCAGGGTCCAATACAAGGCGTGGATTTTTAAAAAAATGGATTTTTAAAAAAAATATTTTTTCAGGGTCCAATACAAGGCGTGGATTTTTAAAAAAATATTTTTTCAGGGTCCAATACAAGGCGTGGATTTTTAAAAAAAATATTTTTTCAGGGTCCAATACAAGGCGTGGATTTTTAAAAAAATATTTTTTCAGGGTCCAAACAAGGCGTGGATTTTTAAAAAAATATTTTTTTGCAAAGACTAATACAAGATTTAAAAAAAATAAAATTTTGTCAACGACTAATACAAGGCGTGGATTAAAAAAAAAAACATTTTGCTCGCCATTCCCCACATTTTTTTCTTGTGTTCCATTTTCCTGTTTATCCTGCTGTTTATACCCTTCACCACACTGTGGTACAGGGTATTATGTCTTTGTGCATATGTTTGTAACAGGCAAAAATAATCGAGATAAACCCATGGTTCCTTTTGAGAATATGCATAGAATCACTTTCTGAGTCGATTTATGCATGTCCGTCCGTCCGCCCGTTTGTCCGTCTGTCCATGTTAAATTGTAATCAAAGTGGAGGTCGCATTTATGATCCGATTTGGATGAGATTTGGCACAAGTCACTTATTTGGCCCAATGACGAACCCTATTGAAATTGAGACAAATCGGTTCAGATTTAGATATAGCTCCCATATATTTTTTGATCCGATTTAAGGTAATTGGTGCACCAAAATCCCTATATATCATTCGATTTGCACGAATTTTGGCATGGCGAACTGAATTAAGTCTAGAATGATGTGTGCAAAGTTTCATGAAAATCGGTTCAGATTTAGATATAGCTTTCATATATATTTTCATCCGATTTTAGGTAAATTGAGCACCAAAGTCCTTGAAAATCATTCGATTTGCACGAAACATGGCACAGCGTAATGCAATTATTCTAGAATGATGTGTGCAAAGTTTCGTGAAAATCGGTTTAGATTTAGATATAGCTCCCATATATAGTTTCGCCCGATTTTTGATAAATAGTCCAATGAAGTCCCTAAATATATTTCGATTTGTACGAATTTTGGCCTAGTGTACTTAATTATGTCTAGAATTACGTATGTACAGTTTCGTGAAAATCGGTCTAGATTTAGATATAGCTCCCATATATATTTTCATCCGATTTAAGATAATTGGTGCACCAAAGACCTTATATATCTTTCGATTTGCTCGAAATTTGGCATAGCGTACTGAATTAAGTCCAGAATGATGTGTGCTAAGTTTCGTGAAAATCGGTTCAGATTTAGATATAGCTCCCATATATAATTTCATCCGATTTAAGGTAGAATAACGTGTGCATCGGTTCAGAAGATATAGTATCTTTCGATTGTATATTTTGCATAGCGTACTGAATTTGGTCTATAATAATGTGTGTTAAGTTTCGTGAAAATCGGTCCAGATTTAGATATAGCTCCCATATATATTTTCATCCGATTTAAGGTAATTGGTGTACCGATTGACACATCGTACTGAAGTAATTTAAATTTGTCTCTGGCAAGCTTCCCTGAAATCGGTTCAGATATAGATATATAACAAAAACGCGACGTCTGTTAGAATACATATGTAGAATATACCCAAAGTGGTGAAGGCTATCATATAGTCGGCCCAGTCCGACTTTACTACTTTCCTTACTGGTCCTTATCTTAAAGCCCATATAACTGTAATGGTTATGATTGTTAATCTCGTACTAGATGTAGACTCCCAAAAAAAAAAAAAAAAAAAAAAACAAAAAACAAAATTCAGTATCCTGTTCGAAGTTCACTTACAACAGAACATTTGCATAATTTAAGATATAATATTTGTTGCAAATTGATATTGCCGAACAGGGCAATAGTAGTAGTAGTAGTGGGTGTGTAAGCAAAAAAAATGTAAATGTGTTGGAGAATATTGGTAGTTTCTTTGTGTTTGTGTGTTGATATTGCTATGATACGGAGTTGAAGATATCATTTTGGTGTTCTTATAAAAGAAACATTTTATTTACAGCGTAGGTTGGCTGAGAATAGGCGGCAAAACAGTGATACAAATTGGTGTTAACAAATTTTGGAGGAGGATAATAGGGAGTTTTTTTTTATAATTTTCTTCAAAGACCTATAGGAAGCGTGGATTTTTAAATAATCTTATTTCAAGGCCTTTATAAGGCGTGGTTTTTTTAAATAATTTTTTCCAAGGCCCACCTATAAGAGGCGTGGATTTTTTAAATAATTTTATTTCAAGGCCCACCTATATAAGGCGTGGATTTTTTAAATAATTTTATTTCAAGGCCCACCTATATAAGGCGTGGATTTTTTAAATAATTTTATTTCAAGGCCCACCTATATAAGGCGTGGATTTTTTAAATAATTTTATTTCAAGGCCCACCTATATAAGGCGTGGATTTTTTAAATAATTTTATTTCAAGGCCCACCTATATAAGGCGTGGATTTTTTAAATATGTATTTTTTTCAAGGCCCACCTATATAAGGCGTGGATTTTTTAAATAATTTTTTCCAAGGCCCACCTATATAAGGCGTGGATTTTTTAAATAATTTTTTCCAAGGCCGCCTATATAAGGCGTGGATTTTTTAAATATATATTTTTTTCAAGGCCCACCTATATAAGGCGTGGATTTTTTAAATATTTGTTTCCAAGGCCCACCTATATAAGGCGTGGATTTTTTAAATAATTTTTTCCAAGGCCCACCTATATAAGGCGTGGATTTTTTAAATAATTTAGGCCCACCTATATAAGGCGTGGATTTTTTAAATAATCCAAGGCCCACCTATTTTTACCTAATAATTTTTTTCCAAGGCCCACCTATATAAGGCGTGGATTTTTTAAATAATTTTTTTCCAAGGCCCACCTATATAAGGCGTGGATTTTTTAAATAATTTTTTTCCAAGGCCCACCTATATAAGGCGTGGATTTTTTAAATAATTTTTTTCCAAGGCCCACCTATATAAGGCGTGGATTTTTTAAATAATTTTTTTCCAAGGCCCACCTATATAAGGCGTGGATTTTTTAAATAATTTTTTTCCAAGGCCCACCTATATAAGGCGTGGATTTTTTAAATAATTTTTTTCCAAGGCCCACCTATATAAGGCGTGGATTTTTTAAATAATTTTTTTCCAAGGCCCACCTATATAAGGCGTGGATTTTTTAAATAATTTTTTTCCAAGGCCCACCTATATAAGGCGTGGATTTTTTAAATAATTTTTTTCCAAGGCCCACCTATATAAGGCGTGGATTTTTTAAATAATTTTTTTCCAAGGCCCACCTATATAAGGCGTGGATTTTTTAAATAATTTTTTTCCAAGGCCCACCTATATAAGGCGTGGATTTTTTAAATAATTTTTTTCCAAGGCCCACCTATATAAGGCGTGGATTTTTTAAATAATTTTTTTCCAAGGCCCACCTATATAAGGCGTGGATTTTTTAAATAATTTTTTTCCAAGGCCCACCTATATAAGGCGTGGATTTTTTAAATAATTTTTTTCCAAGGCCCACCTATATAAGGCGTGGATTTTTTAAATAATTTTTTTCCAAGGCCCACCTATATAAGGCGTGGATTTTTTAAATAATTTTTTTCCAAGGCCCACCTATATAAGGCGTGGATTTTTTAAATAATTTTTTTCCAAGGCCCACCTATATAAGGCGTGGATTTTTTAAATAATTTTTTTCCAAGGCCCACCTATATAAGGCGTGGATTTTTTAAAAAAAAAACCAACACCATTATAGTGGCTGCTGGTGGTGCAAATGATGTTGTTATTCCTTCATTCCTATCGTCCTTTCTTGCCTCATATAAACAATACAAAAAATAATGTAATGCAAAAATAACAATAGAATACATAAACAAATGAGAGAGGAGAAACGAATAAGGATAACAAAAAAAAAATAAACATAATATTAAAGTTCGTAAAATTTCAGAAGAAAAAATACTTCGCCTCGCAAAGTAAAATATTCCATGTTGGAAGTACTTCGTACATGAGACTGGCAGACAGACAGACAGACAGACAGACAGACAAATACCATGAATCCTGTTACTTCTTGTGTTATCCTTATGGTATTGTTCAACAACAAGTACACGACCATTCACATCGCTAAGACACTGACGACTAACACAATTGAATGTGTTTCTGTAATCGCTGGGGTGTAATAATACGTTACCATAAATAAAATTGGGAAGTGCGGGGTTGGATAAGAGGAGATTTCGTTGTGTCTGGCTTGGCTGGAGTATTTGCAGAGAGTTTTGGGTGGATTTTATGAAATTTATCAGGACAAAAGGAATGGATTTTTAACACAGATATATTTTTCAAATTCTATAAAGGTCGTGGATTTTTCAAAGAATATTTTTTCCAAGGCCTATTTATGGCGTGGATTTTTCAAAGAATATTTTTTCCAAGGCCTATCATCTAAGGCGTGGATTTTTCAATGAATATTTTTTTCAAGGCCTATCTAAGGCGTGGATTTTTCACAGAATATTTTTTCCAAGGCCTATCTTCGGCGTGGATTTTTCAAAGAATATTTTTTCCAAGGCCTATCTAAGGCGTGGATTTTTCAAAGAATATTTTTCCTAGGCCTATCTATGGCGTGGATTTTTCAAAGAATATTTTTTTCAAGGCCTATCTAAGGCATGGATTTTTCAAAGAATATTTTTTGCAAGGCCTATCTAAGGTGTGGATTTTTCAAAGAATATTTTTTCCAAGGCCTATCTAAGGCCTGGATTTTTCAAAGAATATTTTTTCCAAGGCCTATCTAAGGTGAGGATTTTTCAGATAATATTTTTTTCAATGGCCCATCTATGGCGTGGATTTTTCAAAGAATATTTTTCCAAAGCCTATAGGAGGCGTGGATTTTTCAAAGAATATTTTTCCAAAGCCTATCTAAGGCGAGGATTTTTCAAAGAATATTTTTTCCAAGGCCTATCTAAGCCGAGGATTTTTCAAAGAATATTTTTTCCAAGGCCTATCTAAGGTGAGGATCTTTTAAAAAATATTTTTCCAAGACCTATCTAAGGTGAAGATTTTTTAAAGAATATTTTTCCAAGGCCTATCTAAGGTGAGGATTTTTTAAAGAATATTTTTCCAAGGCTTATCTAAGGTGAGGATTTTTCAAAGAATATTTTTTCCAAGGCCTATGTATGGTGTGGATTTTTCAAAGAATATTTTTCCAAGACTCGGATTTTTATAGAGTATATTTTCTGGAGGAATATTAAGAGCAAAAAAAACAGAATTCAATGAAAAGATTTTTTTTCGAATTTTATATTTGGTCTTTCTTTTTCCTATTGCCACTGATATGGTACGGATGGTCTGTTGTTTGTCATTTACCATATATTCCGGATATGTAAACAGGATATGAGCGGAAATGTTCTCTGCACAAAGAAAAACAAAACAATAAAAAGCAAACATAAGCAAAATAAAGTCCACCACCAGCAGCAAAGAAATGGGAATGACACTCTAAAGTATACATCCGGTGTGCAGCGAATTGTTTTATATAAGTTCTTCATATCGCGTTTAAAAATGTCTTTGATTTTTTTGAATTTGTTTTTACTTTCGAGCATATGATGAGATGCTGAAAAAAATATTTTTAAAAAATCCATTCATTACGCTGTGCCATATTCCGTGAAAATCGAAAGATATATAGGGACCTCGGTATACAATTTACCTTAAATCGGACGAAACTATATATGGGAGCTATATCTAAATCTGAACCGATTTTCACAAAACTTTAAACACATCATTTTAGGCATTATTCATTACGCTGTGCCAAATTTCGTGCAAATCGAAAGATATATAGGGACTTTGGTACACCATTTTCCTAAAATCGGTCGAAAATATATATGGGAGCTATATCTAAATCTGAACCGATTTTCCCAATTTCACTAGGGTTCGTCCTTGGGCCAAACAAATGAACTGTGCCAAATTTCATCCAATTCGGCTCATAAATGTGACCTGTACCTTTTTTTCAATTTAACATGGACAGACGGACGACGGACATGCATAAATCGACTCCAAAAGTGATTCTATGCATATTCAGAAAAGGAATCATGGGTCTATCTCGATTATTATTGCCTGTTACAAACATATGCACAAAGACATAATACCCTGTACCACAGTGTGGTGAAGGCTATAAAAAGATTTCAAGGCGCGTCGGTCTTTTGCGCAGGTTTTCCAGTTTGAAAGATCATATTCGGCAATGTTGTCTTCCGCTTGATCTTTCCATCTTATTCGTGGCCTCCCCCGTCAGCATGAGCCAGCTGGTTCGATTTTATATGCCTTTTGGGCTGCGGCATCTTCATCCATTCTTACAACATGTCCTCTCATCGTAGTCGCTGCAGCTCAATACGTCTAACAATGCCGATGTCCGAGAATAGCTGGTACAGCTCATGTTCATTCGACGGCAATATTCGGAGAATTTTTCTCTCAAACACCCCAAGAGCTGCCTCATGCTTGCGTAAGTACCCATGCTTCAGATCCATATAATAGCACGTCTTGTAGAGTGTGAGTTTGGTCTGGCGGGAGGTGGCCTTGTTTTTGAGTTGCTTACTCAGACCATAGTAGCATCTGTTGAAACTGATGTCATTCGTTTTATTTATGGCGGTATCAAGGTATATAAAATCTTTAACTACCTCGAAGCTGTAGTTCTCAAGTTCCACAGTTGGTTCGAGTCTACTGGACGTTTTGGCGTTGATACCATCAGATTGGTCTTCTCGCCTTTTACTGAAAGACACACTTTGGCATATTCCTTCTCAATTTGTTCAAAGATGGCTGTTACTGCTCGCAATGTTCGACCCATTATGTCGATGTCATCGGCGTAGGCGAGTAACTGGTGTTGTTTGGTATACAGAGTGTCATTTCTGTTCACCTGTGCCTGTCGTATGACCTTTTCCAGTAGGATGTTAAAAAGATCACACGACAAACTGTCACCTTGTCTGAATCCTCGTTCGGTATTGAAGGGCTCCGAGAGGCCCTTTCCGACTTTAACTGCTGATCATGTGCCACTTAAAGTTATACTGCATAGCCGTATAAATTTTACAGGAATGCCGAACGCAGACATGGATTTAAACACCTCTGAACGGATAGGGCTGTCGAATGCGGCTTTATAGTCGACGAATAGGTGGTATGTTCTTCTTCCTCTTGTGCCCTTTTTTGTGCCTCTATAGTTGGCACATATCGTCTTGTGTCCTTTTTTGTGCACGGGTCACAGGATGCGTAGGTACCAATCACTGGGCATGCTTTCCTCTAGCCAAATTGTGGTAATCAACTGGTGCATGCTCCTGACCAGCATCTGGCCACCAGTCTTGAATAGTTCGGCTGGTAACCCATCGGCTCCTGCTGCTTTGTTGTTCTTGAGCCGATTAATTGCTTTCATGACCTCCTCTTGGCTAGGTGGTATACACTCTATACCATCTCTCTTATTGGTTCTGGGGTATCTTCTTCACCGCCACTATTTGATGCAAGAAGCTTTTCAAAATGCTCCTTCCAGATCCTCAACACGCTGTCTGTATCTGTCACCAGCTTTACTTCTTCATCTCTAAAGGAGGATGTGCCTGCACTACAGCCTTTGGTTTGGTGTTTTACTCGTTGGTAAAATTTCCGGACTTCATTCTGGCTCTTGTACATCTCGATTTGCTCACGCTCACGTTTTTTCTTGTTCTTTCATCTTTTTTCTGAGAACTCGTGTTTCATCTCTCCTTTTCTCACGATACTTCTCCATCACATTACGTGTTGCTACTGTTTGTAGGGTTGCCCTATACGCTGCGTTTTTCACATCAGTAGCATTACGACACTCCTGATTGTACCATGGGTTTCTTGGTGGTGGTTTCTGGTGCCCAAGTGTTGCTTTTGCTGCAGTTTGTAGGGAGTGGGCAATTCTTTGGCATTGTGCCTCTATACTATTATGGGGACAAGAAGTGATTTCTACAAGCAGATGGGTAAATTGAGCGGAGTTGGCCTCCGATACCTGTTGTGTTTGCAGCTTTTCGACGTCAAGTTTCCGTGTTAGATCGCACATTTGCTGCAACATTAAGACGGGTGCGTATCTTGGCTCCCACTAGGTAATGGTCCGAATCGATATTCGCTCCTCGAATCGATCGAACGTCTAATACACTGGATGAATGCCTTCCGTCTATCACAACATGATCAATTTGATTTCTCGTTGCTTGATCAGGAGAGATCCAGGTGGACTTATGTATATGGAAATACTTGAATCTGGTGCTGCTAACAACCATGTTTTTTTACAACCGCGAAGTCAATCAACCTCATGCCGTTGTCGGATGTTTCTTCATGAAGGCTGAATTTTCCGACGGTGGGGCCAAAGATATTTTCCCTTCCGATTTTTGCATTAAAATCTCCTAGCAGAATTTTAATATCACGGCCAGGACCGCGATCATATGCTGTTTCTAGGCGCTGATAAATTATGTGTTTGTTCTGCTCATCTTTGTCTTCGGTCGGAGTATGGGCGCAAATAAGACTGATGTAGAAGAACTTCGCTTTTATGCGGATTATAGCAATTCGCTCATCTACTGCAGTGAATCTGGAGACGAGGTCTTTTATTCTCCTGTTAACCACAAATCCGCAGCCCACTTCATGTCTCGTTTCATGGCAGCTATAATACCGGGCGTAATCGTCCGATTTACTTACGCCTGTCCCTTTGCATCGCATTTCCTGTAAGCCAACAATATCGACATTGTACTTTTTGAGCATATCCGCCAAAGCGAAAACTGCACCTGTTCTGTACAAGGTGCGCACATTCTAAGTGCAGATTCGCAGATCGTGTTCCTTTATACGTTTGCGTGGGTCGTCAACATTAGGGGGGTTTGATTTTCGTTTTCTTTGCATTTTCATAGTAGGTGAGGTTTTCCGAGTTTGGGCAACTAACCCGTCGCCTCAACCTATTTTTTATAGTTCTTATGGTTGAATTCGGGACACATATTAGCTTACTATTTCAACGGATGATGAAAGTAGCTACCCCAGATGACACTACGGGGAAGTCAGTGTCCACAATTGAGATGAAAGAGGGACCAAGATAAGCCTGGATTTCGCCATGTTAAAACCAATCAGAGCCGTTGCTTGGTATCTATCATTCCCTACGCCAATTCGCTCATCTACTGAAGTGAATATGGTGACGAGGTCTTTTATTTTCCTGTTAACCATAAATCCGCAGCCAAATTCATGCCTCGTTTCATGGCAGCTATAATACAGGACGTAATCGTTCTGATTTACTTACGCCTGTCCCTTTCCATCGCCAATAAGCCAATAAGTACATCCGCCAAAGCGAAAATTGCGCATGTAATTTTCTTCCTATATTAAAGCTGGAGGTATTTTCCTTCATATAGGAGATCTGTATGAATTCTTCTTCGTGTAGAATAGTTACAGGTATTCATATTTCTGTGGAAGAGCTGCAGGTATTCTTCTTCCTTTGAAAGAGCTGCAGATATTCTGCTTCCTTTGAAAAAGCTGGAGGTATTCTTCTTCCTATAGGAGAGCTGGAGGTATTCTTCCTCCTATAGCAGAGCTGCAGATATTCTTCTCCCTGTGGAAGAGCTGCAGTCGTCTTCTTCTAGTGGAAGATCTTCAGGTATTCTTCTTCCTATGGAAGAACAGCAGGTATTATTCTTCCTATAGGAAAGCCGGATGTAGTTTTCTTCATATAAGAGAGCTGTAGGTACTCTCCTTCCTGTGGAAGAACTTGCAGATACTTTTCGTCCTGTGGAAGAACTGCAGGTACTTTTCTTCCTGTGGAAGAGCTGCATGTATTCTTCTTCCTGCAGAAGAGCTGTAGGTATTCTTCATCCTATAGGAGAGCTATAGGTATTCTTCTTGTAGAATAGTTGCAGGTATTCTTCTTCCTATGGAAGAGCAGCAAGTATTCTTCTTCCTATAGGAGAGCTGCATGTAATTTTCTTCCTATAGGAAAGCTGGAGGTATTTTCCTTCATATAGGAGAGCTGTATGTATTCTTCTTCGTGTAGAAGATTTGCAGGTATTCTTTTTCCTGTGGAAGAGCTACAGGTATTCTTCTTCCTTTGAAAGAGCTGCAGAAATTCAGCTTCCTTTGAAGAAACTGGAGGTATTCTTCTTCCTATAGGAAAGCTGAAGGTATTCTCCCTCCTATGGTAGAAATGCGTGTATTATACATTAGCGTGCGTCGTCAACATTAGGGGGTTTGGTTTTCTTTTTCTTTGCTTTTTCATAGTAGGTTGGGTTCTCCGAGTGTGGGCAACAAACCCGACGCCTCAAACCTTTTTATACCCTTCACCACACTGTGGTACAGGGTATTATGTCTTTGTGCATATGTTTGTAACAGGCAAAAATAATCGAGATAGACCCATGGTTCCTTTTGAGAATATGCATAGAATCACTTTCTGAATCGATTTATGCATGTCCGTCCGTCCGTCTGTCATTGTTAAATTGTAAACAAAGTACAGGTCGCATTTATGATCCGATTTGGATGAAATTTGGCACAGCTCATTTGTTTGGCAAAAGGACGAACCCTATTGAAATTGGGAAAAATCGGTTCAGATTTAGGTATAGCTCCCATATATATTTTTGCCCGATTTACGGACTTTAGACCCTGAAAATCTTTCGATTTGCACGAAATTTGGCATAGCGTACTGAATTGAGCCACGAAAGATGTGTGCCAAGTTTCGTGAAAATCGGTTCAGATTTATATATAGCTCCCATATATAGTTTCGCCCGATTTACGGACTTTAGACCCTGAAAATCTTTCGATTTGCACGAAATTTGGCATAGCGTACTGAATTGAGCCACGAAAGATGTGTGCCAAGTTTCGTGAAAATCGGTTCAGATTTAGATATAGCTCCCATATATAGTTTCGGCCGATTTTTGGTAAATGGCGTAATAAAGTCCCTATATATCTTCCGATTTGCACGAAATTTGGCATAGCGCACTGAATTAAGTCTAGAATGATGTGTGCAAAGTTTCGTGAAAATCGGTTCAGATTTAGATATAGCTCTCGTATATATCTTCCGCCGATTTAAGGTAAATGGTGTACCAAAGTCCTTATATATCTTTCGATTTGCATGAAATTTGGCATAACGTACTGAATTGAGGCTAGAATGATGTCTGCCTAGTTTCGCGAAAATCGGTCCAGATTTAGATATAGCTCCCATATATAGTTTCGTCCGATTTCATGTTAATGGTGCCCCAAAGTCCCTATATATCTTTCGATTTGCAGGAAATTTGGCATAACGTACTGAATTGAGCATAGAATGATGTCTGCCCAGTTTCGAGAAAATCGGCCCAGATTCAGATATAGTTTCGTCCGATTTCATGTAAATGGTGCACCAAAGTCCCTATATATCCTTCGATATATTTGGATAGAGCTTCCATATATATTTTCGCCCGATTTTAAGTAAATTGGACATCAAACTCTTCATGCTAGTCAGGTTGACATCAAATTTTGCACAACGTACAAAATTGAGCATAGAATTACGTAGTTGCGTTTTCTAGAAGTGCAGACATAGCCCAACGGATGACCTATTTATATTTGTTTGAAGTCGATTGACATACTTTATGGATAGATCTAGGTAGATTCACATTTAGATAAATATCACATTTTTTTCATCCAATTTTATGTTATAGTCCTTTTTAATATACCCATAGTGGTGAAGGGTATGATATAGTCGGCCCCGTCCGACTTTAATACTTTCCTTACTGGTTTTTATAGTGAAAGAAGGACCAAGATTAGCCTGGACTTCGCCATATTAAAGTCAATCAGAGACGTTGCTTGGTATCCCCTACGGCTAGGTCTTGGAAAAAATTATTTAAAAAAATCGACACCTTATATAGGCTTAGGAAAAAATTATTTAAAACATCGATGTAAGGCCTAAAATTATAGGCCTAAAAAATTATTTAAAACATCCATGCCTTGTATAGGCCTAAGAAAAAGTTATTTAAAAAATCCACTCTATTTATAGAGCCAAAAAAAAAAATATTTTTAAAAAATCCTTGCTTCCTTGGTGCCATGATTATTTCATGTTCTGTTATCCTTACCACATATCCTTTTCCCTTTTGGCTTTAAGTATTTTGTTTGTGCTTCCCTCTGTTAATTCCTTCCTGTCACATATATTTGAATATCTTTCACCAAGTTTTTCACCTTTGTGGGTAATTTTTGGACAAATAGGAAGCAGGAAAAGCTGAATGCAGAAAAAAAGTTTTTGAACATTTTTATTTTCTTATGTTATTTGTTTTCGCATATCTTCGCCCATACGCAAAGCAGGAGAATAATGCTTACGGATGCATAAACCTGTTGTGGGATTATCAAAGGAAATGTAAACAATTTTTTTTTGTATTCCATCTCATATAAGGCCAAGTTGTTGTGAATTTTTTTTTTTTTTTTTTTGAACAAATTTTTTTCTTCATAACTTTTGTAAAGATATTAAAATAAAAAAGTTTTTGAAAATTTTATTTTTTTTTTATTTACATCAAAGGAAATGTAAGGAAGGTGGGTGGCATATCAATTGAAATTTAATTGCGTTTTTTGAGGTTTGAAATATTTTTGTTTTTCAAGGAGCCTGTGAGGAGATATGAAAAGTTCATTAAAAAAATTCTTTAAATTTTAAAACTCCTTGCCTCAGCGTGTAAATTTACCTCATTACACATTTTGTGCCAGAGAGAAAAAAATCTCATTTCCTTTTAACATTTTTCATACACCTTTTTTGCTACCAGATATCGTGACTGTATTCACTTAAACAACACTTATGAAATCATGATACGAAAATTTTCTTTTCATTCCGGAACCCACGAAAATAACAACAAGTGAAACTATGGAAAGGAAAAAAACCCCAGTAACCCCATTATGAAAATGGCGAAAAATAGTTGGAAACCATTTATGAGAAAAATATACGGGTTTTTTCTAAAAAAAAGAAACAAAAACAAATGTATATTAAATTGTTGTTGTTGCTGCGGCATGACCAACAAAAAAATGTTCTAAAACAATACCATTCTACAGTATATATTTTGTATGATTTATATAAACAATTTAACCTGTACTGTAACAAAAATAAATTATTCTACAAACACACACACACTCACATCTGCAGGACACCCACCAAAAAAAAAAAAAAATCATAATGGTGGCCTAAACGCACGCAGCTGCGTTAGGAATTCAAAAATTAAATGAATTTGCACAATGGGATATTTTCAAGTCTCTACAAAAGGCGTGGATTTTTTAAAAATATTATTTCAATGTCCTTAATAGGCGTGGATTTAAAAAAAATTCAGGGTCCATAATAGGCGTAGATTTAAAAAAAATCAGGGTCCATAATAGGCGTAGATTTAAAAAAATACATTTTTCAAGGTCCATAAAAGGCGTGGATTTAAAAAAATACATTTTTCAAGGTCCATAATAGGCGTGAATTTAAAAAAAAAATCAAGGTCCATAATAGGCGTGGATTTAAAAAAATATTTTTTCAAGGTCCATAATAGGCGTGGATTTAAAAAATATATTTTTTCAAGGTCCATAATAGGCGTGAATTTAAGGAAACCCCGGCATTAAAGGTCATTGACCCCGGATTAAGACTTAATCCGGATTAAGGGTCATTGACTCCGGATTAAGACTTATCCGGATTAAGGGTCATTGACCCCGCATTAAAGGTCATTGACCCCGGATTAAGACTTAATCCGGATTAAGGGTCATTGACCCCGGATTAAAAGTCATTGACCCCGAATTAAGGCTTAATCCGGATTAAAGGTCGTTGACCCCAGATTAAGGGTCATTGACCCCGAATTAAGACTTAATCCGGATTAAGGGTCATTGACCCGGATTAAGTCTTAATCCGGATTAAGGGTCATTGACACCGGATTAAGGCTTAATCCGGATTAATGGTCATTGACCCCGGATTAAGGGTCATTGACCCCGGATTAAGGGCCATTGACCCCGGATTAAGGGTCATTGAACCCGGATCAAGGCTTAATGCGGATTAAAGTTCATTGACGCGGATTAAGGCTTAATCCGGATTAAGGGTCATTGAACCGGATTAAGGCTTAATCCGGATTAAGGGTCATTGACCCGGATTAAGGCTTATCCAGATTAAGGATCATTGACCCCGGATTAAGACTTAATCCGGATTAAGGGTCATTGACCCCGGATTAAGGCTTAATTCGATTAAGGGTCATTGACCCGGATTAAGGCTTAATCCGGATTAAGGGTCATTGACCCCGGATTAAAGCTTAATCCAGATTAAGGGACATTGACCCCGGATTAAGGGTCATTGACCTCGGATTAAGATTTATTCCGGATTTAGTGTCATTGACCTCGGATTAAGACTTACTACGGATTAAGCGTCAATGACCCCGGATTAAGGCTTAATCCGGATTAAGGGTTATTGACCCCGGATTAAGGGTTATTGACCCCGGATTAAGGCTTAATCCGGATTAAGGGTTATTGACCCCGGATTAAGGCTTAATTCGATTAAGGGTCATTGACCCGGATTAAGGCTTAATCCGGATTAAGGGTCATTGACCCCGGATTAAAGCTTAATCCAGATTAAGGGACATTGACCCCGGATTAAGGGTCATTGACCTCGGATTAAGATTTATTCCGGATTTAGTGTCATTGACCTCGGATTAAGACTTAGTACGGATTAAGCGTCAATGACCAGATTAAGGATCATTGACCCCGGATTAAGACTTAATCCGGATTAAGGGTCATTGACCCCGGATTAAGGCTTAATTCGATTAAGGGTCATTGACCCGGATTAAGGCTTAATCCGGATTAAGGGTCATTGACCCCGGATTAAAGCTTAATCCAGATTAAGGGACATTGACCCCGGATTAAGGGTCATTGACCTCGGATTAAGATTTATTCCGGATTTAGTGTCATTGACCTCGGATTAAGACTTAGTACGGATTAAGCGTCAATGACCCCGGATTAAGGCTTAATCCGGATTAAGGGTCATTGACCCCGGATTAAGGCTTAATCCGGATTAAGGGTCATTGACCCCGGATTAAGGCTTAATCCGAATTAAGGGACATTGACCTCGGATTAAGGCTTAATCCGAATTAAGGGTCATTGACCCCGGATTAAGGCTTAATCCGGATTAAGGGTCATTGACCCCGGATTAAGGCTTAATCCGGATTAAGGGTCATTGACCTCGGATTAAGGCTTAATCCGGATTAAGGGTCATTGACCCCGGATTAAGGCTTAATCCGGATTAAGGGTATTTAACCAGGATTAAGGCTTAATGCGGATTAAGGGTCATTGACCCCGGAATAATGCTTAATGCGTATTAAAGGTCATTGACCGCGGAGCAATGCAGCTAAGTGCAATGCAGCTAAGTGCAATGCAGCTAAGTGCAATGCAGCTAAGTGCAATGCAGCTAAATTGAACTCCTATAAAATATCGATTTAACTATTAGAAAACATGAATGAGAAAATTAAGAAGAAGAAGAAGAGAAAATTAAGAAAATTCGCTTATTCCGGATTAAGGGTCATTGACCCCGGATTAAGGCTTAATCCGGATTAAAGGTCATTGACCCCGGATTAAGACTTAATCCGGATTAATCCGGATTGACCCCGGATTAAGGGTCATTGACCCCGGATTAAGGCTTAATCCGGATTAAGGGTCATTGACCCCGGATTAAGGCTAAATGCGGATTAAGGGTCATTGACCCCGGATTAAGGCTTAATTCGGATTAAGGGTCATTGACCCCGGATTAAGGCTTAATGCGGATTAAGGGTCATTGATCCCGGATTAAGGCTTAATCCGGATTAAGGCTTAATGCGGATTAAGGGTCATTGATCCCGGATTAAGGCTTAATCCGGATTAAGGGTCATTGACCCCGGATTAAGGCTTAATCCGAATTAAGGGTAATTGACCCCGGATTAAGGCTTAATCCGGATAAGGCTTAATGCGGATTAAGGGTCATTGATCCCGGATTAAGGCTTAATCCGGATTTAGGGTCATTGACCCCGGATGAAGACTTAATCCGGATTAAGGGCCATTGACCCCGGATTAAGGCTTAATCCGAATTAAGGGTCATTGACCCCGGATTAAGGCTTAATCCGGCTTAATGCAGCTAAGTGCAATGCAGCTAAGTGCAATGCAGCTATGTGCAATGCAGCTATGTGCAATGCAGCTATGTGCAATGCAGCTATGTGCAATGCAGCTAAGTGCAATGCATCAAAGTGCAATGCATCAAAGTGCAATGCAGCTAAGTACAATGCAGCTAAATTGAACTCCTATAAAATATCGAGTTAACTATTAGAAAACATGAATTAGGTACTTAAGAAAATTCGTACTTATTGGTCCTAACCATACCTGAAGGTTTAGATTTGAGTGAACGGATAGAGATGGAAAACATAAATTTGGAACTAAAATTACATATTAGAGTATAGTGATTGAGGTAGTATTGGAAATTCGAATTTATAACAATTTAGATCTATGGTAGAATTTAGAACGGATGTGGTAGAATAGGCCCTGAAACAAATCAATGCCTACTTGCCAAGGTCCATAATAGGCGTTGATTTAAAAAAATATATATTATTTCAAGGTCCATAATAGGCGTGGGTTCTCGATTTTTTATTTTTAAGATTTTAAATGGGCTGGTAAATTAATACCAATGCTTGTTAATGTTTGTAAGTTTTTTCACAACATTCCCATTGTACCACCTTTGTATCCTTTTTTAGTTGGTCCGCACACGTCTGTGCCACTACTTTAAATATTCGCGTAGGACTTTTGAAGCGCATTGCATTACAAGTTTACTGAAGCAAACATTTGGAGAGGTGTGTGGGAGCATTTTTGGCGAAAGTGCACGTTTCAAATTTCTACTCTACGCGAAGAATACCAACTTTCATTAATGAAAGTGTATACCTTACACACACACACACAGTCACAAACATATACCATTACAAGTAATGTTAACATAAAATATGTAATTCTAGGTATTTCATATCCATTTGCATAATTTGAGAAAGTCAAAAAGAAACAAACTGAAAGTTTTAGCGGAGTAGGTTTTTTTTGGTTTGGCCACGGTCCGGTTGCAGAATTGTTTTAAAGGAAATTATTTAACAAATTTTCAAATGGTATTTTTAAGGAGCTAACAAGGGCATAGATTTTTTTAAAATATTATTCTAGGTCCACAGAAGAAGTAGATTTTCTAAAATTAATTTTCAAGGTCCCATAGAAGGCGTAGATTTTTTAAACAAATTTTTAAGGGGCCTATAGAAGGCGTGCATTTTTTAAAAATTTTTTTAAGGGGCCTATATAAGGCGTGGATTTTTTAAAGAATTTTTTAAGGGGCCTATATGAGGCGTGGATTTTTTAAAGAATTTTTTAAGGGGCCTATATAAGGCGTGGATTTTTTAAAGAATTTTTTAAGGGGCCTATATAAGGCGTGGATTTTTTAAAGAATTTTTTAAGGGGCCTATATAAGGCGTGGATTTTTTAATAAATTTTTTAAGGGGCCTATATAAGGCGTGGATTTTTTAATAAATTTTTTAAGGGGCCTATATAAGGCGTGGATTTTTTAAAGATATTTTTAAGGTGCCTATATAAGGCGTGGATTTTTTAAAGAATTTTTTAAGGGGCCTATATAAGGCGTGGATTTTTTAAAGAATTTTTTAAGGGGCCTATATAAGGCGTGGATTTTTTAAAGAATTTTTTAAGGGGCCTATATAAGGCGTGGATTTTTTAAAGAATTTTTTAAGGGGCCTATATAAGGCGTGGATTTTTTAAAGAATTGTTTAAGGGGTCTATATAAGGCGTGGATTTTTTAAAGAATTTTTTAAGGGGCCTATATAAGGCGTGGATTTTTTAAAGAATTGTTTAAGGGGCCTATATAAGGCGTGGATTTTTTAAAGAATTTTTTAAGGAGCATATATAAGGCGTAGATTTTTTAAAGAATTTTTTAAGGAGCCTATATAAGGCGTAGATTTTTTAAAGAATTTTTTAAGGAGCCTATATAAGGCGTGGATTTTTTAAAGAATTTTTTAAGGGGCCTATATAAGGCGTGGATTTTTTAAAGAATTTTTTAAGGGGCCTATATAAGGCGTGGATTTTTTAAAGAATTTTTTAAGGGGCCTATATAAGGCGTGGATTTTTTAAAGAATTTTTTAAGGGGCCTATATAAGGCGTGGATTTTTTAAAGATTTTTTAAAGAATTTTTGAAGATTCGTGGAGGAGGAGGCGTGGATTTTTTTAAAGAATTTTTGAAGAATCGTGGAGGAGGAGGGGTGGATTTTTTTTAAAGAATTTTTGAAGATTCGTGGAGGAGGAGGCGTGGATTTTTTAAAGAATTTTTGAAGAATCGTAGAGGAGGAGGCGTGGATTTTTTTAAAGAATTTTTGAAAATTCGTGGAGGAGGAGGCGTGGATTTTTTTTTAAAGAATTTTTGAAAATTCGTGGAGGAGGAGGCGTGGATTTTTTTTTAAAGAATTTTTGAAGATTCGTGGAGGAGGAGGCGTGGATTTTTTTAAAGAATTGTTGAAGAGTCGTGGAGGAGGAGGTGTGGATTTTTTAAATAATTTTTGAAGATTCGTGAAGGAGGAGGCGTGGATTTTTTTAAAGAACTTTTGAAGATTCGTGGAGGAGGAGGCGTGGATTTTTTTAAAGAATTTTTAAAGATTCTTGGTGGAGGAGGCGTGGATTTTTTTAAAGAATTTTTGAAGATTCGTGGAGGAGGAGGCGTGGATTTTTTTAAAGAATTTTTGAAGATTCGTGGAGGAGCAGGCGTGGATTTTTTTAAAGAATTTTTGGAGATTCGTGGAGGAGGAGGCGTGGATTTTTTTAAAGAATTTTTGAAGATTCGTGGAGGAGGAGGCGTGGATTTTTTTAAAGAATTTTTGAAGATTCGTGGAGGAGGAGGCGTGGATTTTTTTAAAGAATCTTTGAAGATTCGTGGAGGAGGAGGCGTGGATTTTTTTAAAGAATTTTTGAAGATTCGTGGAGGAGGAGGCGTGGATTTTTTTAAAGAATTTTTGAAGATTCGTGGAGGAGGAGGCGTGGATTTTTTTAAAGAATTTTTGAAGATTCGTGGAGGAGGAGGCGTGGATTTTTTTAAAGAATATTTGAAGATTCGAGGAGGAGTAACAGGCAAAAGGAAACGACATAGACACATGGATCCTTTTGAGAATATATCTTTCGATTTGCACGAAATTTGGCACAACGTACTAAATTAATCTAGAATGATGTGTGCAAAGTTTCGTGAAAATCGGTTCAGATTTAGATATAGCTCCGATTTTAGGTAAATAGTCCACTTAAGTCCCTGAAAATCTTTTGATGTGCACGCACTTTGGCACATAGTTATGAATAATATTGATAATGATGTCTGCCAAGTTTCGTGAAAATCCGTTCAGATTTGGATATAGCTCCCATATGTATTTTCATCCGATTTAAGGTAATTAGTGCACCAAAGACCCTAAATATCCTTCGATTTGCATGAATTTTGTTATAGGGTACTGAATTAAGTCTAGAATGATGTTGCTAAGCTTCGTGAAAACATCCATAGCTAGGCCGATTGACACAACGTACTGATGTTATATAAATTAGTCCCTGGCAAGTTTCCCTGAAATCGGTTCAGATATAGATTTATAACAACAACGCGTGGTCTGTTAGCATACATATGTAAAATATACCCAAAGTGGTGAAGGGTATTATATAGTCGGCCCAGACCGACTTTATTACTTTGCTTACTGGTTTTTGGTTTGGCCACGGTCCGGTTGCGGAATTGTTTTAAAGGAAATTATTTAAACAATTTTTAAATGGATTTGTAAAAGGTATTTTTAAGGATCTAACAAGGGCATAGATTTTTTTTTTAAATTCAAGGGCCTATATAAGGCGTAGTTTTCTAAGAGAATTTGTTTTCTATGTCCCCAGAAGAAGTAGATTATCTCAAAATAATTTTCAAGGTCTCATAAAAGGCGTGGATTTTTTAATAAATATCTTTAAAAGGATCTATAGAAGGCGTGGATTTTTTAAAGAATATCTTTTAAAGGATCTATAGAAGGCTTGGATGAAGCCCATTTCATATTGAATGGGACGGTAAATAAGCAAAATTGCCATTTTTACGCTACTGAAAATCCTCAGGAGATTCAAGAAGTGCCTCTTCATGACGAAAAAGTCACAGTTTTGTGCGGCGTTAGTGCGAAAGCGGACATTGGGCCGTTTTTCTTCCAAAATGAAAATGGGCATGCTGTTACCATCAATCAGGAGCGTTATCGCGACATGATGACCAATTTTGTGATGCCAATTATTCGTCGAAAGCGTATGAGGCATTTCTGGTTTCAACAAGACGGCGCTCCACCGCACACAAATCGCATAACAATGGATTTTCTGAAGAATTTGTTTCCGGGCCGTTTGATGTTGAAAAGCGTTCGCCCGATTTGACGCCGCCTGACTTCTTCTTGTGGGGATATTTGAAGTCAAAGGTTTACGTTAACAAGCCAAGGACCATAAAAGAGCTCAAGGACAACATTCGTGAAGAAATAGCCGCTATTCCGGCCGAAATGTTGGCAAAAACAATGGAAAATGCAGCAAAAAGGGCACAATACGTCATCAACGCCAGAGACGGCAATTTGAGAGATATCATATTCAAAAATTGATGTAAACAAATCTACTTGGAACAAATTAAATGATTAACATTGCCAACCGCCAAATTTTTATTTTTTTTCTTTGATTTAAAACAAAAAAAAACAGTGAGCGGAGCAGTATAGTCAGACGGGGCCGACCATACGATACCCCACACAACTACCACGGAACTCAAATTTTCTGCGGATGTTTATTCCGAGCCTGGGCAATATTTCGTGATATTTGCACCCTCTTGCCCGATTAGAGGTAAACATCACCTCTTCCTCACACTGACATATTTTCCGAATATTACGAGTATTCAGTACAGCTATTGTCCACATTCCCTTCACCGTGGGTTGTGTTGTGATGATCGGCTTCCATTTGTGGTCTATAGATCGACTCGAAAATTACACAAAAAATTAAGTTTACGGTTCACTTCATTCCAAAATTATTATCTGATCATCACCGAAAATTATAGGCGTTGTCCTTGACCATAACTGGAACCTCATGGAACATTTCAAAGCGATCAGCGCTATAGTTCCGCTCTCTAGAGTGATAATGGGTTACTAAATAATATACGAATACGGAGATACCAGTAAATATTTAGGTGTAACTCCCACATCCGAGCACATACAACAATATAATTGGTATTAATTTAGAGGTCAACCACTCCTCTTGGATATAATATAAACTTTTCGGGTCTATGTCCTTCAGGGGTAAATATATACTCTATAGAATACAAATTTTGTCATTTTCCACACAAAAGTCAGGGTCCATTTGACCCGCTAAATATTGACCGATCTTTATGAAAACAGGCATGCTTATTGTTTGGCCCGATCCCCTTCTCCATGGAAAATTTCACGATGTTCGGGCCATTATTGCGGCATCTGGAGCGACCAGAAAAACCGATAAAAATTTAATATTTGGTCCATTTCATCCCCTAAATATTAACCGATCTTTTCCAAAAAACAATAGGGGTCTTCATTGGCCAGAACCCATCCTACATGCAACATTTCGTGAAGATTGGTCCATAACTGTGGCCAGTATCGTGCTTACAAATTATAATGGACAGACGGACTGACGGACACACATGTCTAGATGGACTCAGCTAGTCGAGATATGACGATCGGTATACTTAAAGGTGGGTCTACCAACCAACATTTCGCGGCGTTACAAACTTTTTGGGGCTGCACAAAGCTATAATACCCTGACAACATAGTTGTGTAGAAGGCGTGGATGGGTTTTATATTTCCATGTAGATTTTGTACAAATTATTCAATATCTGCTAAATTGAAAAAAAAACTCCCCCTTCACTGTATGGCTTATGGTCCACTGCATTGTTGCTGCTGTTGTTGTTCGAATAGATTTTCAATATGACAAATTGAAATTAATTATTAACAACGTTACGCACGATTTTCTTTGATTTTATATTCAGTGGCAGAAAAACGTTTATTTTCTTTCTGTTGCTGTTGTTGTTATTTGAGCTTTTTCAGGGCCTTGTTTAGTTTGCTGGTTGTTGTTTTTTTTTTTTTTTTTTTTTTTGAAGTACCTCTCAAATTTGTGTTTTTGATGTTTCGGATGGAAACAGCGCAAAAAACATAGAAATAAAAATGAAATATAAATTTATATGGCCTTTTGGCCGGCTGAATGCTGGCAAATGGCAAAGTGGCAGGAAGAAGCGTGACCTGGAGGTTCAAAATGTTATGGTTGAAAAACATCAAACTAATTAAGGTCACGTGACCTCCCCAAAGTTGTGTTAAGAGTCCTCTCTAACCAGAAAAAAACAACAACTCTCAAGAAGAAATATCATTTGCAGTAGTTCAACAACGTGTGGAATATACGCATTTGCCTGCGAAAAGATGCGAGAAATATTTGTAATGTAATGTCATACCACCCACCAGACGACAAAAACGGCGAGGACACAAACTGGGGCAAGGGCAGTGAAATGTAAAATATTACGAATCGAAATGTCATATTATGAGGCCATGGAAAAAAAACGAACTGAAACAAGTAAGGCGAAATAATTTTCCTTTTTTTCTGTTCTGCATTCAATTGTCACAGCAAAACAAGAACCTGCTACTCACCACCCCCTCCTCCACAAGTTGTCTGCTTTGGGCGGGTGTTGACGGCCGGAAAGTAAAATAAATTTGTTTGACTCTTTGTATGAAATACAAATTAGCATTTTTCCTCGTTTCGGTTTTCCATTTATTGTTGTTGTTGTTTTTTTTTTTGTGACAGTTGTAAAAACTTAGCTTGCCTTAGAAAGGACCTGCCAGGCATCATATCAACATCTTGAAACATGCCACGGATGAATTACCCTGGACAATATGCAGTCAACAAATGCTGCTGCTGCTGATAATGATGTTGTCGCCAACATCTGAAAAAAAGCTATCCAGTTCGTGTCGTAAACTCTAAGCAGAACAATTAGTCTACGCTTACCAAGAATAACAACAATTAGTCGCACAAAAGAAACGACTGTCGAGCACAACAATAACAAATAATTACTTGAGGAATGCAACTGACAATTGTCAGGCCACAAAAGAAAACCAAAAGTGCGTGACTTTTATCTTCCTTGGGTTGTTAGGGTCAGCTAAAAATGTTCTTTAAAAAATATACGCCTACTATAGACCCTTCAAAAATGTTTTAAAAAATCAATGCCTTGTATAGGCCCTTCAAAAAATATATTTAAACCAGTGAGCGGAGCCCTTCAAAAAATATCTTTAAACCAGTGAGCGGAGCAGTGGTTCTATATCCTGAGCGTGGACAATATTCCGCGAAATTTGCACTCTCTTGGCAGGCAGAGGTCAACAAATATTACTAATATTCAGCACAGCCTTTCCAGATTCCCTTCACCGTGGGTTGTGTTGTGTCGGCTTCCAATTGTGGCCTACAGTTCGACTCGAAAAAACACGAAAAAATTAGTTTTCGGTCCCCTTCATCCCAATATTATTATTTGATCATCACCGAAAATTATAGGCGTTGTCCTTGACCATTCCTGGATCCTTATGGTAAATTTTAAAGCGATCAGCTCTATATTTCTTCCCTCTAGTGTGGTAAAGGGTTACTGAATAACATATGAATACGTGAACACCTGTAAATAATTAAGTGTAACTCCCACATCCGAGTACATACGACCATATAATTGGTATAAATTTAAATGTCAACCACTCCTCTTGGATATACTATCAACTTCTCGGGTCTATGTCCTTCAGGAGTAAATATATGACCCGCTAAATAGTGGCCGATCCCCTTCTCCATGCAAAACTTCGCGATGTTTGGGCCATAATTGCGACCTCTGGAGCGACCAGAAAACCCGACAAAAATAAAGTTTTTGGTCCATTTCATCATTGATCAGAACCCATCCTACTAGCAAAATTTCGTGAAGATTGGTCCATAACTGTGGCCTGTATCGTGTTTACAAATTATAATGGACAGACGAACGGATGGACACACATGTCTAGATCGACTCAGCTAGTCGAGATATGACGATCCGTATAAAGGTGGGTCTAGGACCAATATTTCGCAGCGTTACAAACTTTTGGGGCTGCACAAAGCTATAATACCCTGACAACATAGTTCTGTAGGGTATAACAAGTAAGGAAAGTTCAAAAGTCGGACGGGGCCGACCACTCAATATCTACAATATCCTGTATATAGAACACACAAAGAATCTTTGGAGGACCCTTGAGATGTAAAAAACCCCATACACCAAGAATACCATTCTGAAATCAATGAAAAATCGAATGTCAAACGGGCAGACTTGGATTCTTTGGTGTACCATTTGTATGAAATGGAGTAATCTTATGTATGGGAGTTATGGACCCAATTAAACAAACTTGGCATACACCATTTGTTTTTTGTTATCACTCTATATTCAATTTAATACCCTCTGCCAAATTTCGTATAAATCGAACAAACATAGGCCCTTCGGTACAACAAATTCGAAAGAATATATAAGACCTATATCAAAATCTGAAACGATTTAAACAAACCTTATCACAAATCATTTTTTTCTCAATTGCATTTGAGCTATATCTAAATCTGAACCGATTTTAACAAAACTTCGTAGACATCAGTCTGGACCTAATTCGGTACTCTGTCCAAATTTTGTCTCTATTGGACAAATAATGGGAGTTTGGTGTTTCAATCACAAAAAAAAAATCAGACGAAACTATAATTGGGAGCTATATCTAAATCTGAACCGATTTAACAAAACTTCGCTGGCATCAATCTGGACCTAATTCAGTACTCTGTGCAAAATTTTGTCGCAATCGGACAAACATTGGGAGTTTGATGTATCATTCACAAAAAATCGGACGAAACTATAGGTGGGAGCTATACCCAAATTTGAACCGATTTCAACACAACTTGGCTTATATCAATCTAGACCTAATTCAGTACTCTGTGCAAAATTTTGTCGCAATCGGACAAATATTGGGAGTTTGGTACATCATTCACATAAAATCGGACGAAACTATATATGGGAGCTATGTCTAAATCTGAAACGATTTTCTCCAATTTCAATTGGGTTCATCCTTGGGCAAAATAAATGAACTGTGCCAAATCGGCCTCTACTTTGTTCACAAAAATACATGGTCAGACGGACGGACATGAATAAATCGACTCAGAAAGTGATTCTATGCAAAAGGAACCATGGGTCTATCTCGATTCTTTTTACCTGTTACAAACATATGCTCAAAGACATCTATGCCTTCTGTAGGCCTTTCAAAAATTATTTTTCTAAAAACAACGCCTTCTATAGGCCTTTCAAAAAAAAAGCAGTATAGTCGGACGGGGCCGACCATACGATACCCTACACAACTACCATGGAACTCTAACTTTCTGTGGATATTTATTCTGATCCTTAGACAAATTTCGTTATAGTTGCAACCTTTTGCCCGATTAGAGGTCAACAGCACCACTTCCTTACACTGAAATATTTTCCAAATATTACTAATATTCAGTATAGCCTTTCTATTAAATTGTGCAGATTACCTTCACTGTGGGTTGTGTTGTGATGTTCGGCTTTCTATTGTGGCCTATGGATCGACTTGAAAAACAAAAATACAAAATAATTAAGTTTTGGGTCCACTTCATTCCAAAATTATTATCTGATCATCACCGAAAACTATAGGCGTTGTCCTTGAACATAACTGGAACCTCATGAAAAACTTCAAATCGATCAGCGTTATATTTTCGCCCTCTAGTGTGGTAATGGGCTACTAAATAATATCTGAATACGTAAGCACCTGTAAATAGTTGAGTGTAACTTCCACATCCTAGTAGATACATTACTATATTTGGTATCGATCTAAAGGCCGACCACTCCTCTTGGATACACTATCAATTTCTCGGGTCTATATCCTTCTGGAGTAAATAAATACGCCATAGAATAAAAATTTTGTAATTTTTCACACAAAAAAGCAGAGTCCATTTGACCCGCTAAATGATGACCGATCTTTATCAAAGCAGGCATGCATATTTTTTGGCCAAATCCTCTTCTCCATGTAAAATTTCGCGATGTTCGGACCATAATTGCGGCCTCTAGAGCGACCAGAAAATCAGACAAAAAATAAGTATTTGATCCATTTCATCCACTAAATATTAACCGATCTTTACCAAAAACAATAGGGGTCTTCATTGGCCAGAACCCATCCTACATGCAAAATTTCGTGAAGATTGGTCCATAACTGTGGCCTGTATCGTGTTTACAAATTATAATGGACAGACGGACGGACGGACGGACACACATGTCTAGATCGACTCAGCTAGTCGAGATATGACGATCGGTATACCTAAAGGTGGGTCTAGGACCAATATTTCGCGGCGTTACAAACTTTTGGGGCTGCACAAAGCTATAATACCCTGACAACATAGTTGTGTAGGGTATAAAAATCTACGCCTTCTATAGGACTTGAAAAAATATTTTTAAAAAATCTACGCCTTCTATAGGACCTTAAAAAAATATTTTTAAAACATCTACGCCTTCTATAGGACCTGAAAAAATATTTTTAAAAAAAAATATACGCCTTCTATAGGACCATAAAAAATATTTTAAAAAAATCTACGCCTTCTATAGGACCATAAAAAAATATTTTTAAAACATCTACACCTTCTATAGGACCTGAAAAAATATTTAAAAAAAAATATACGCCTTCTATAGGACCATAAAAAATATTTTTAAAAAATCTACGCCTTCTATAGGACCATAAAAAAATATTTTTAAAAAGCTATAATACCCTGACAACATAGTTGTGTGGTATAAAAATCTACGCCTTCTATAGGACCTTAAAAAAATATTTTTAAAAAATCTACGCCTTCTATAGGACCTTAAAAAAATATTTTTAAAAAATCTACGCCTTCTATAGGACCTTAAAAAAATATTTTTAAAAAATCTACGCCTTCTATAGGACCTTAAAAAAATATTTTTAAAAAATCTACGCCTTCTATAGGACCTTAAAAAAATATTTTTAAAAAATCTACGCCTTCTATAGGACCTTAAAAAAAATATTTTTAAAAAATCTACGCCTTCTATAGGACCTTAAAAAAATATTTTTAAAAAATCTACGCCTTCTATAGAGCCCTGAAAAAAATCGTGTTTAAAAAATCTACGCCTTCTATAGGACCTTAAAAAAATATTTTTTAAAAATCTACGCCTTCTATAGGACCTTAACAAAATATTTTTAAAAAAATCTACGCCTTCTATAGGCCGTTAAAAACATATTCAAAAAAATCCACGTCTTCTATACATTAGGAGTATTGTGCACCATTTACCTAAAATCGGACGACAATATATATGTGGCAGACATATCTAAATCTGAACCAATTTTCAGGAAAATTAACACACATCATTCCACACTTAAGTCAGTACGCTATGTCAAATTTCGTAAAAATCGAAATGTAAATAGGGACGAAATCGAAATGTATGTATATTGTGCACCAGTTAGATTTCATCGGACTAAAATATATATGGGAGCTATATCTAAATCTGAGCCAATTTCCACGAAACTTAGCACACATCATTCCAGACTAAATTCAATACGCTGTGCCAAATTTCGTGCATATCGAAAGATATTTAGGTGCTATGGCGCACCATTTACCTTAAATCGGGCGAAAAAATGTATAGGAGCTATATCTAACTCTGAATCGATTTCAACTAAACTTAGAACACATCATTCTAGACTTAATATAATACTCTGATCCAAATTTCGTACAAATGTAAAGATATTTATAGACTTTGGAGCACTATTTACAGGGTTGCCCATATTCGACGGACCCATGTTTTTTTTTAAATCAAAGAAAAAAATAAAAATTTGGCGGTTGGTAATGTTAATCATTAATTTGTTCCAAGTAGATTTGTTTACATCAATTTTTGAATATGATATCTCCCAAATGACCGCCTCTGGCGTTGATGACGTATTGTGCCCTTTTTGCTGCATTTTCCATCGTTTTTGCCAACATTTCGGCCGGAATAGCGGCTATTTCTTCACGAATGTTGTCCTTGAGCTCTTCTACGGTCCTTGGCTTGTTAACGTAAACCTTTGACTTCAAATATCCCCACAAGAAGAAGTCAGGCGGCGTCAAATCGGACGAACGGCCCGGAAACAAATTCTTCTTGTTGAAACCAGAACTGCCTCATCATGTCGCGATAACACTCCTGATCGATGGTAACAGCATGGCCATTTTCATTTTGGAAGAAAAACGGTCCAATAACCGTTTTCGCACTAACGCCGCACCAAACTGTGACTTTTTCGTCATGAAGAGGCACTTCTTGAATCTCCTGAGGATTTTCAGTGGCGTAAAAACGGCGATTTTCCTTATTTACGGTCCCATTCAATGTGAAATGGGCTTCATCGGACATGATAATATTGTTCCAAAATTGCTCGTCATCTTCGGCCATTTCGATGACTCTTTGGGCCCATTTCAATCGACGGGGCTTGTCCGCAAGCAACATTATTTGCATCAATTGAATTTTGTACGGGAACAAATGCAAATCAATGCGAATAATACGTTGTAAAGTGGACCGAGCCATGCCCAACTGCTGAGAACTGCGTTTTTGGGATGTTCTTGGGGACCTCTCAACACTGGCTCGTACGGCAGCGATATTCTCGGCCGATCGCCTTGGTCGACTTTTATATGGCCTCTTCGGATTAGAAAGAGCCTTACCAGTCGAAAATTTTTCGTATAAACGCTTAATGGTGTTCTTAGAAGGCGTACTTCTCACATTTTTTAATGTTTTAAAAGTTGAGTTTTCACAATTGGCTTCTATATAAGGGAGCTATATCGAAACCTGAACCGATTTTTACGAAACTTAGCACACATAGTTCTAGACTTAATTTAGTGCGCTTTGGCAAATTTCGTGCAAATCGAAATGTATATAGGGACCTTGGGGCACCATTTACCTTAAATCGGACGAAAATATATATGGGAGCTATACCTAAATCTGAACCGATTTTTTCCAATTTCATTAGGTTTCGCCCTTGGACCAAATAAATGAGCTGTGCCAAATTTCATCCAAATCGGATGATAAATACGACCTGACGTTGTTTACAATTTAACATCAACAGATGGACGGACCTGTGTAAATCGACTCGGAAAGTGATTCTGTGTATATTCTCAAAAGGAACCATGGGTTTATCTCGATACCTTTTACCTGTTACAAACTTATGCACAAAGACATAATACCCTGTAGCACAGTGTGGTTAAGGGTATAAAAATCTATGCCTCCTAAAGGCCCTTCAAAAATATGTTTCAAAAGCAAAGCCTTCTATAGGCCCTTCAAAAAATATATATTTAAAAAAAATTCACAAGGGCCTGTAGAAACCCTTGAAAAAATATTTTTAAAAAATCCAGTCTGTGGAAATATATTTTTGAAAAAAAATTAAATTTTTGCTGAGGTCTACTTCCCTGAAAAATATTTGTATTTCATTTTGGTCGTCAAATTTTCTTTCTCCATTATCCTAATGACACCACATTCCGTCTTACAATTATTGGCACATTTACTTTTTACCAATTTCTATTTACTGAAACTAATTCTGGAATTAGAATTTTGTGGTGGACGCAGAGGCGTAGCTATCTGTATGCAAAAATATGAATAAATTTCAAAATCACTATGTTGACCTTTTTTGGAGACTTAGCCCATCCAATGGGGATTTATATAACTCCCCGGCCCCCGAAAAAATGCACCATTTACCTTAAATCGGACGAAAATATATATGGGAGCTATACCTAAATCTGAACCGATTTTTTCCAATTTCATTAGGTTTCGCCCTTGGACCAAATAAATGAGCTGTGCCAAATTTCATCCAAATCGGATGATAAATACGACCTGACGTTGTTTACAATTTAACATCAACAGATGGACGGACCTGTGTAAATCGACTCGGAAAGTGATTCTGTGTATATTCTCAAAAGGAACCATGGGTTTATCTCGATACCTTTTACCTGTTACAAACTTATGCACAAAGACATAATACCCTGTAGCACAGTGTGGTTAAGGGTATAAAAATCTATGCCTCCTAAAGGCCCTTCAAAAATATGTTTCAAAAGCAAAGCCTTCTATAGGCCCTTCAAAAAATATATATTTAAAAAAAATTCACAAGGGCCTGTAGAAACCCTTGAAAAAATATTTTTAAAAAATCCAGTCTGTGGAAATATATTTTTGAAAAAAAATTAAATTTTTGCTGAGGTCTACTTCCCTGAAAAATATTTGTATTTCATTTTGGTCGTCAAATTTTCTTTCTCCATTATCCTAATGACACCACATTCCGTCTTACAATTATTGGCACATTTACTTTGCACCAATTTCTATTTACTGAAACTAATTCTGGAATTAGAATTTTGTGGTGGACGCAGAGGCGTAGCTATCTGTATGCAAAAATATGAATAAATTTCAAAATCACTATGTTGACCTTTTTTGGAGACTTAGCCCATCCAATGGGGATTTATATAACTCCCCGGCCCCCGAAAAAATGCAAATAATTTTTTATAACAAAAAATAACTTGAAAACTTTTATAGGTGATTTTCTTTTAGCTTCGCACTACTGAGGTTTGTTAATTTTCCAACGTCCATTTATTTGATGGATATTTTGTGTGTGTGAGTGCCCGATTTGATTTTTCTTGCCTTTGGTAGGGTTTGTTTGTTCATGGTCTTTTGTTAATACCAACGAACACCCTTAACTTACAAAAATAAAAAAAATAGAAGTAAAAAAACAACTTTTTTACCTTGTTATTCACTGCCATAAAAATTGCATTTTTAGTTGAATTTTTCATCGTTGAATGAGTTTCACAGTAGTTGGCAGCAGATCCTGTGTAAACTCAACTCCAAATAGAATCCGACCAACCAAACAAAAAAAGTGCCAGAGTTTGCGTTAAAATCACGGCTGAATGCGGTCATGAATGAAATTCATCATAATGTGCGTTTGCTAGCTAGGCAGCTTTTTGGTGTTGTTGTTGCTGGCCCATTGTTGACTTGTTGTTGCTGCTGCGCTGCTGCAATAAGCTTTTGGCCAACCCTTAGTTATTTTGAACTTGTTTTGTGCACTGGATTGAATAGCTGAAATGAAGGAAGAAAAGACAGAAAAAACACCAACTGGTCATTTATTTGGGGTAAATATTGGTTAAAAATGCGAAGTTTTATTCTTTTCTTTTTTTTCTGGCCAACAACATTTGTTCAGTGAATTTCTATAGGGCTTTTTTTGTTTGTTCGTTTACGTGTTTGTGTGTGTGTGTGATGATGTGCATACACTTTTTTTTGAAGTTAAGTTCAGTTCAGGGTACTTATATTCCAAAATCGCACACAAAAACAAACCTCTCGTTTTATATTCAAGTTTCTTTAAAGGCCAATTTGTTTTCAAAATCAACTTTTAGTACTCACACACACTTCAAATTAGTGGAATTTAAATGATATTTTAATGAAATTCAATATTTAAATAAACTTCACATTTAAAATATTTTGGAAGAACACATTTTAAAGGTTGGGTTCGGGATTTTTAAAGAACTAAATTTCAAGGCTCAAATAAAACGTGGAGTTTTAAAACATATATTTTCTAAGGCCTATATAAGGCGTGGATTTTTCAAAAATATTTTTTCAATGACCTAAAGAAGATTTTTAAGGAATATTCTTTCACGGTCTATATAAGGCGTGGATTTAAAAAAAAATATTTTTTCAATGACCTAAGGTAGATTTTTAAGGAATATTCTTTCACGGTCTATATAAGGCGTGTTTTTTTAAGGAATTTTTTTCTAGGTCCATATAAGGCGTGGATTTTTAAAGAATAATTTCTAAGGCCTGTAATAGGCGTGGATTTTTTAAATAAAAAATTCCAAGGCCTATAATAGGCGTGGATTTTTTAAATAAAAATTCCAAGGCCTATAATAGGCGTGGATTTTTTAAAGAAAAAATTCCAAGGTCTATATAAGGCGTGGATTTTTTAAAGAAAAAAATCCAAGGCCTCTACGAGGCGTGAATTTTTTAAAGAAAAAATTCCAAGGCCTCTACGAGGCGTGAATTTTTTAAAGAACAAATTCCAAGGCCTGTATAAGGCGTGGATTTTTTAAAGAAGAAAACAATTTCAAGGCCTATATAAGGCGTGGATTTTTTAAATAAAAATTCCAAGGCCTATATAAGGCGTGGATTTTTTAAATAAAAATTCCAAGGCCTATATAAGGCGTGAATTTTTTAAATAAAAATTCCAAGGCCTATATAAGGCGTGGATTTTTTGAAGAAAAAATTCCAAGGCCTGTATTAGGCGGGAATTTTTTAAAGAAGAAATTCCAAGGACTATATAAGGCGTGGATTTAAAAAAAATCCCAAAAACTCTGTAATGCGGATGAATTTTTTAAAGAAGAAAAAAATTCCAAGGCCTATAAAGGCGTGCATGATCCTGACCAGCATCTGGCCACCAGTCTTGAATAGTTCGGCTGGTAACCCATCGGCTCCTGCTGCCTTGTTGTCCTTGAGCCGATTAATTGATTTTATGACCTCATCTTGGCTAGGTCTTATACACTCTATACCATCATTTTTTATTGTTCTGGGGCATCTTCTTCAACAACAGCAGCTTTTCAAAATGCTCCTATCCTCAGCACGCTGTCTGTATCTGTCACCAGGTTTCCTTCTTCATCTCTACAGGAGGATGTGCCTGCACCAACGCCTTCGGTTTGGTGTTTTACTCGTTGGTAAAATTTTCGGACTTCATTCTGACTCCTGTACACATCTCGATTTGCTCACTCTCACGTTTTTCTTGTTCTTTCTTTTTTTCTTAAAACACGTTTCTCCTCTCTCCTTTTCTCCCGATAATTCTCCATGCCCTATACGCTGCGTTTTTCACATCAGTACCATTGCGACACTCCTGATCGTACCATGGGTTTCTTGGTGGTGGTTTTTGGTACCCAAGTGTTGCTTTTGCTGCAGTTAGTAGGAAATGGGCAATTTTTTGCTATTGTGATTCTATACTATTATCGGGACATGAAGTGCTTTCGTCAAGCAGGTTGAGCGGAGTAGGACTCGGCTACCTGTTGTGTTTGCAGCTTTTCGACGTCGAGTTTCCGTGTTGTATTAGATCGCACCTTTGCTGCAACAATAAGACGGGTGCGTACATTGGCTGCCACAAGGTAATGGTCCGAATGTGATATTCGCTCCTCGGATCGATCGGATGTCTAAAACACTGGATGAATGCCTTCCGTCTATCACAACATGATCAATTTGATTTCTCGTTGATTGATCAGGAGAGATCTAGGTGGCCTTCTGTATATCGAGATGGTGCTGCTAACTACTATGTTTTTTGCTGCCGCGAAGTCAATCAACCTCATGCCGTTGTCGGATGTTTCTTCAGGAAGCCTGAATTTTCCGACGGTGGGGCCAAAGATAGTTTCTCTTTCAATATTTGCATTAAAATCTCCTAGCAGAATTTTAATGTCATGACCAGGGCAATGGTCATATGCTGTTACTAGGCGCTCGTAAAATATGTCTTTGGTATGTTCATCTTTATCTTCGGTCGGAGCATGGGCGCAAATGAGGCTGATGTAGAAGAACTTCGCTTTTATACGGATTATAACAATTCGCTCATCTACTGGAGTGAATCTGAAGACGAGGTCTTTAATTCTCCTGTTAACCATAAATCCGCAGCCAAATTAATGTCTCGTTTCATGGCAGCTATAATACAGGGCGTAATCGTCTGATTTACTTACGCCTGTCCCTTTCCATCGCTTTTCCTGTAAGGCCATAAAGTCGGTTTTGTACTTCTTGAGTACATTCGCCAAAGCGAACACTGCGCCTATTTTGTACAACGTGCGCACATTCCAAGTGCAGATTCGCAGATCGTGGTCCTTTATACATTTGCGGGGGT